>NW_027252680.1:615000-837500 GCF_044704955.1 Pristiophorus japonicus
AGCGATATCAGTGAGAGCACAAATATCTCCCCGAGGGAGAGGGAGACAGCAATCAGTGTACATATATCCCGCTCAGGGAGTGGGACTGAGAGACAACGGTCAATTTCACGATTTTGAAATAAAAGAGATGGAATGAGAGACACCAGTCAGCGGACAAGTATCTCCCTGAGAGACAACATAAATTATAAAGACATCTGGCTGAGAGAGAGTGGATTGAGAGACAGCAGTCAGTGTACAGATATCTCCTAGAGGGAGAGGGGACTGAGAGACACCAGTCAGTGTACAGATATCTCCTCGAGGGAGAGGGACTGAGAGACACCAGTCAATGTACAGATAACACCCTGAGGGAGAGGGACTGAGAGAGACAAGTCAGTTTACAGATATCTCCCTGAGGGAGAGTGACTGAGAGACAACAGTCAGTGTACAGATATGTCAATGAGGGAGAGCGACTGAGAGACACCAGTCAGTGTATAGATATTTCCCTGAGGGTGAGGGACTGAGAGACACCAGTCAGTGTACAGATATTTCTCTGAGGGAAAGGGACTGAGAGACCAGTTAGTGTAAAGATATCTCCCTGAGCGGGAGGGAAAGAGAGACACCAGTCAGTGTACAGATATCTCCTTGCGAAGAGCGACTGAGAGACACCAGTCAATGTACATATATCTCCCTGAGAGGGTGGGACTAACGGACACCAGTCAGCCAACAGATATCGCTCTGAGAGAGAGAACTGGGAGCGACCATTCAGTTTGCAGGGAATTCCCTGAGGATGAAGGACTGGGGGAAAACAATCAGTGTACATACATCTCCCTCACTGAAAGTGACTGAGAGACATCAGTCAGTTTACTGATATCTCCCTTTGAGAGAAGCAATGAGAGACACCAATCAGTCCACAGATATTTCCCTGAGAGTGGGGACAATGAGACAGGTGTCTACGTACAGATTTCACCCTTTACGAGAGGGAATTGGAGATACCAGTCAGCGTAAAAATGTCTCCCTGAGGGTGAGGGACTGAGAGTCACCAGAAAGTGTACAGATATCACACTGAGAGGGAGGAACAGAAAGACACCAGTCAGTGTACAGATATCTCTCTGAGGGAGAGGGACTGAGAGATTACAATCAGTGTACAGATATGTACTGAGGGAGAGGGACTGAGAGACACTAGTCAGTGTACAGACATCTCCTTCAGGGAGAGGTACTGAGAGACGCCAGACAGTGTACAAACATCACCCTGAGAGGCAGGGAATGAGAGACACCAATCAGTGTACAGATATCTCTCTGAGGGAGAGTGAGTGAGAGAAATCCGTCAGTGCACATATGTGTACCTGAGGGAGAGGAACTGAGAGACAACAGTCAGTGTACAGATATGTCCATGAGGGAGAGCAACAGAGAGACACCAGTTAGTTTACTTATATCTCCCTCAGAGGGAGGGACTGAGAGACACCAGTCAGTGTACAGATATCTCCGAGAGGGAGAGGGACTCAGAGACACCAGTCAATGTACAGATAACACCCTGAGGGAGAGGGACTGAGAGAGACAATTCAGTTTACAGATATCTCCCTGAGGGAGAGGGGAGTGAGCGACACCATTCTGTGTACAGATATCTCCCTGAGAGTGAGGGCTGTGTGACACCAGTCAGTGCACAGATATCACACTGAGAGGGAGGGACTGAGAAAGACCAGTCACAGTACAGATATCTCTCTGAGATGAGGGCTGAGAGACACCAGTCAGTATACAGATATCTCCCTGAGGGAGAGGGGCGGAGAGACTCCAGTTAGTGTACAGATATCTCCCTGAGTGAGTGGACTGAGAGACACCAGTCAGTGTACAGATATCACCCTGAGCGCGAGGGACAGAGAGACACCAATCAGTGTGCAGACATCTCCCTGAGGGAGAGGGACTGAGATACACCAGTCAATGTGCAGATATCTCCCTGAGGGAGAGGGACTGAGAGACACCAGTCAGTGTACAGATATTTCACTGAGGGAGAGGGACTGAGAGATACCAGTCAGTGTACAGATATTTCTCTGAGGGACCAGGACTGAGAGACCAGTTAGTGTAAAGATATCGCCCTGAGCGGGAGGGACAGAGAGACATCAGTCAGTGTACAGATATCTCCTTGCGGAAGAGCGACTGAGAGACAACAGTCAATGTACCTATCTCTCCCTGAGAGGGTGGGACTAAGGGACACCAGTCACCCTACAGATATCGCTCGGAGAGAGAGAACTGGGAGCGACCATTCAGTTTGCAGGGAATTCCCTGAGGATGGAGGACTGGGGGACAACAATCAGTGTACATACATCTCCCTCAATGAAAGTGACTGAGAGACATCAGTCAGTTTACTGATATCTCCCTTTGAGAGAAGCAATGAGAGACACCAATCAGTCCACACATATTTCCCTGAGAGTGGGGACAATGTGACAGGTGTCGACGTACAGATTTCACCCTTTGCGAGAGGGAATTGGAGAAACCAGTCAGCGTAAAAATGTCTCCCTGAGGGAGAGGGACTGAGAGACACCAGTCAGTGTACAGATATCTCCTAGAGGGAGAGGGACTGAGAGACACCAGTCAATGTACAGATAACACCCTGAGGGAGAGGGACTGAGAGAGACAAGTCAGTTTACAGATATCTCCCTGAGGGAGAGTGACTGAGAGACAACAGTTAGTGTACAGATATTTCCCTGAGGGAGAGGGACTGAGAGACACCAGTCAGTGTACAGATATTTCTCTGAGGGACCAGGACTGAGAGACCAGTTAGTGTAAAGATATCTCCCTGAGCGGGAGGGACAGAGAGACACCAGTCAGTGAACAGATATCTCCTTGCGAAGAGCGACTGAGAGACACCAGTCAATGTACATATATCTCCCTGAGAGGGTGGGACTAACGGACACCAGTCAGCCTACAGATATCGCTCTGAGAGAGAGAACTGGGAGCGACCATTCAGTTTGCAGGGAATTCCCTGCGGATGAAGGACTGGGGGACAGCAATCAGTGTACATACATCTCCCTCACTGAAAGTGACTGAGAGACATCAGTCAGTTTACTGATATCTCCCTTTGAGAGAAGCAATGAGAGACACCAATCAGTCCACAGATATTTCCCTGAGAGTGGGGACAATGTGACAGGTGTCTACGTACAGATTTCACCCTTTCCGAGAGGGAATTGGAGATACCAGTCAGCGTAAAAATGTCTCCCTGAGGGAGAGGGACTGAGAGTCACCATTAAGTGTACAGATATCACACTGAGAGGGAGGAACGGAGAGACACCATTCAGTGTACAGATATCTCTCTGAGGGAGAGGGACTGAGAGATTACAATCAGTGTACAGATATGTACTGAGGGAGAGGGACTGAGAGACACTAGTCAGTGTACAGACATCTCCTTCAGGGAGAGGTACTGAGAGACGCCAGACAGTGTACAAACATCACCCTGAGAGGCAGGAAATGAGAGACACCAGTCAGTGTACAGATATCTCTCTGAGGGAGAGCGACTGAGAGAAATCCGTCAGTGCACATATGTGTCCCTGAGGGAGAGGAACTGAGAGACAACAGTCAGTGTACAGATATGTCATGAGGGAGAGCAACAGAGAGACACCAGTTAGTTTACTTATATCTCCCTCAGAGGGAGGGACTGAGAGACACCAGTCAGTGTACAGATATCTACGAGAGGGAGAGGGACTGAGAGACACCAGTCAATGTACAGATAACACCCTGAGGGAGAGGGACTGAGAGAGACAAGTCAGTTTACAGATATCTCCCTGAGGGAGAGTGACTGAGAGACACCCGTCAGTGTACAGATATCTCCCTGAGGGAGAGGGTCAGAGAGACACCAGACAGCGTACAGATATCAACCTGAGGGAGAGGGGACTGAGCGACACCATTCTGTGTACAGATATCACCCTGAGAGTGAGGGCTGTGAGACACCAGTCAATGTACAGATATCACACTGAGAGGGAGGGACTGAGAAACACCAGTCACAGTACAGATATCTCTCTGAGGGAGAGGGCTGAGAGACACCAGTCAGTATACAGATATCTCCCTGAGGGAGAGGGGCGGAGAGACTCCAGTTAGTGTACAGATATCTCCCTGAGTGAGTGGACTGAGAGACACCAGTCAGTG
The DNA here is from genome assembly GCF_044704955.1 of Pristiophorus japonicus. Classification (NCBI taxonomy): domain Eukaryota; kingdom Metazoa; phylum Chordata; class Chondrichthyes; family Pristiophoridae; genus Pristiophorus; species Pristiophorus japonicus. The sequence continues at coordinate 619,114 of NW_027252680.1, forward strand.
TACAGATATCACCCTGAGCGCGAGGGACAGAGAGACACCAATCAGTGTGCAGACATCTCCCTGAGGGAGAGGGACTGAGATACACCAGTCAATGTGCAGATATCTCCCTGAGGGAGAGGGACTGAGAGACACCAGTCAGTGTACAGATATTTCACTGAGGGAGAGGGACTGAGAGATACCAGTCAGTGTACAGATATTTGTCTGAGGGACCAGGACTGAGAGACCAGTTAGTGTAAAGATATCGCCCTGAGCGGGAGGGACAGAGAGACACCAGTCAGTGTACAGATATCTCCTTGCGGAAGAGCGACTGAGAGACAACAGTCAATGTACCTATCTCTCCCTGAGAGGGTGGGACTAAGGGACACCAGTCAGCCTACAGATATCGCTCTGAGAGAGATAACTGGGAGCGACCATTCAGTTTGCAGGGAATTCCCTGAGGATGGAGGACTGGGGGACAACAATCAGTGTACATACATGTCCCTCAATGAAAGTGACTGAGAGACATCAGTCAGTTTACTGATATCTCCCTTTGACAGAAGCAATGAGAGACACCAATCAGTCCACACATATTTCCCTGAGAGTGGGGACAATGTGACAGGTGTCGACGTACAGATTTCACCCTTTGCGAGAGGGAATTGGAGAAACCAGTCAGCGTAAAAATGTCTCCCTGAGGGAGAGGGACTGAGAGACACCAGTCAGTGTACAGATATCTCCTAGAGGAAGAGGGACTGAGAGACACCAGTCAATGTACAGATAACACCCTGAGGGAGAGGGACTGAGAGAGACAAGTCAGTTTACAGATATCTCATTGAGGGAGAGTGACTGAGAGACAACAGTCAGTGTACAGATATTTCCCTGAGGGAGAGGGACTGAGAGACACCAGTCAGTGTACAGATATTTCTCTGAGGGACCAGGACTGAGAGACCAGTTAGTGTAAAGATATCGCCCTGAGCGGGAGGGACAGAGAGACACCAGTCAGTGTACAGATATCTCCTTGCGGAAGAGCGACTGAGAGACAACAGTCAATGTATATATCTCTCCCTGAGAGGATGGGACTAAGGGACACCAGTCACCCTCCAGATATCGCTCTGAGAGAGAGAACTGGGAGCGACCATTCAGTTTGCAGGGAATTCCCTGAGGATGGAGGACTGGGGGACAACAATCAGTGTACATACATCTCCCTCAATGAAAGTGACTGAGAGACATCAGTCAGTTTACTGATATCTCCCTTTGAGAGAAGCAATGAGAGACACCAATCAGTCCACACATATTTCCCTGAGAGTGGGGACAATGTGACAGGTGTCTACGTACAGATTTCACCCTTTGCGAGAGGGAATTGGAGAAACCAGTCAGCGTAAAAATGTCTCCCTGAGGGAGAGGGACTGAGAGACACCAGTCAGTGTACAGATATCTCCGAGAGGGAGAGGGACTGAGAGACACCAGTCAATGTACAGATAACACCCTGAGGGAGAGGGACTGAGAGAGACAAGTCAGTTTACAGATATCTCCCTGAGGGAGAGTGACTGAGAGACAACAGTCAGTGTACAGATATTTCCCTGAGGGAGAGGGACTGAGAGACACCAGTCAGTGTACAGATATTTCTCTGAGGGAAAGGGACTGAGAGACCAGTTAGTGTAAAGATATCTCCCTGAGCGGGAGGGACAGAGAGACACCAGTCAGTGAACAGATATCTCCTTGCGAAGAGCGACTGAGAGACACCAGTCAATGTACATATATCTCCCTGAGAGGGTGGGACTAACGGACACCAGTCAGCCTACAGATATCGCTCTGAGAGAGAAAATTGTGAGCGACCATTCAGTTTGCAGGGAATTCCCTGCGGATGAAGGACTGGGGGACAACAATCAGTGTACATACATCTCCCTCACTGAAAGTGACTGAGAGACATCAGTCAGTTTACTGATATCTCCCTTTGAGAGAAGCAATGAGAGACACCAATCAGTCCACAGATATTTCCCTGAGAGTGGGGACAATGTGACAGGTGTCCACGTACAGATTTCACCCTTTACGAGAGGGAATTGGAGATACCAGTCAGCGTAAAAATGTCTCCCTGAGGGAGAGGGACTGAGAGTCACCAGTAAGTGTACAGATATCACACTGAGAGGGAGGAACGGAGAGACACCATTCAGTGTACAGATATCTCTCTGAGGGAGAGGGACTGAGAGATTACAATCAGTGTACAGCTATGTACTGAGGGAGAGGGACTGAGAGACACTAGTCAGTGTACAGACATCTCCTTCAGGGAGAGGTACTGAGAGACGCCAGACAGTGTACAAACATCACCCTGACAGGCAGTGAATGAGAGACACCAGTCAGTGTACAGATATCTCTCTGAGGGAGAGCGACTGAGAGAAATCCGTCAGTGCACATATGTGTCCCTGAGGGAGAGGAACTGAGAGACAACAGTCAGTGTACAGATATGTCATGAGGGAGAGCAACAGAGAGACACCAGTTAGTTTACTTATATCTCCCTCAGAGGAAGGGACTGAGAGACACCAGTCAGTGTACAGATATCTACGAGAGGGAGAGGGACTGAGAGACACCAGTCAATGTACAGATAACACCCTGAGGGAGAGGGACTGAGAGAGACAAGTCAGTTTACAGATATCTCCCTGAGGGAGAGTGACTGAGAGACACCCGTCAGCGTACAGATATCTCCCTGAGGGAGAGGGTCAGAGAGACACCAGACAGCGTACAGATATCACCCTGAGGGAGAGGGGACTGAGCGACACCATTCTGTGTACAGATATCACCCTGAGAGTGGGGGCTGTGAGACACCAGTCAATGTACAGATATCACACTGAGAGGGAGGGACTGAGAAACACCAGTCACAGTACAGATACCTCTCTGAGGGAGAGGGCTGAGAGACACCAGTCAGTATACAGATATCTCCCTGAGGGAGAGGGGCGGACAGACTCCAGTTAGTGTACAGATATCTCCCTGAGGGAGTGGACTGAGAGAGACTAGTCAGTGTACAGATATCACCCTGAGCGGGGGGGACAGAGACACACCAATCAGTGTGCAGATATCTCCCTGAGGGAGAGGGACTGAGATACAACAGTCAATGTGCAGATATCTCCCTGAGGGAGAGGGACTGAGAGACACCAGTCAGCGTACAGATATCTCCCTGAGGGAGAGGGACTGAGAGACACCAGTCAGCGTACAGATATCTCCCTGAGGGAGAGGGACTGAGAGACACCAGTCAGTGTACAGATATCTCCCTGAGGGAGAGGGGACTGAGAGACACCAGTCAGTGTACAGATATCTCCCAGAGGGAGAGGGATTGAGAGACACCAGTCTGCGTACAGATATCTCCCTGATAGGGAGGGACTGAGAAATACCAGTCAGCGTACAGATATCTCCCTGAGAAGGAGGGCTGTGAGACACCAGCCAGTGGACAAATATCTCCCTGAGAGGCAGGGAATGAAAGGCACCAGTCATTGTACAGATTTCTCCCAGAGGTAGAGGGACTGAGAGATACCCATCAGTGCACATATATGTCCCTGAGGGAGAGTAACTGGGAGACAACAGTCAGTGTACAGATATGTCCAAGAGGGAGAGCGACTGAGAGACACAGTCAGTGCACAGATATTTCACTGAGGGAGAGGGACTGAGAGACACCAGTCAGTGTACAGATATTTCTCTGAGGGACAGGGACTGAGAGAACAGTTAGTGTAAAGATATCTCCCTTAGCGGGAGGGACAGAGAGACAGCAGTCAGTGTACAGATATCTCCTTGCGGAAGAGCGACTGAGAGACAACAGTCAATGTACATATATCTCAATGAGAGGGTGGGACTAAGGGACACCAGTCAGCCTACAGATATCGCTCTGAGAGAGAGAACTGGGAGCGACCATTCAGTTTGCAGGGAATTCCATGAGGATGAAGGACTGGGGGACAACAATCAGTGTACATACATCTCCCTCAATGAAAGTGACTGAGAGACATCAGTCAGTTTACTGATATCTCCTTTTGAGAGAAGCAATGAGAGACACCAGTCAGTCCACAGATATTTCCCTGAGAATGGGGACAATGTGACAGGTGTCTACGTACAGATTTCACCCTTTGCGAGAGGGAATTGGAGAAACCAGTCAGTGTAAAAATGTCTCCCTGAGGGAGAGGGACTGAGAGTCACCAGTATGTGTACAGATATCACACTGAAAAGGAGGATCGGAGAGACACCAGTCAGTGTACAGATATCTCTCTGAGGGAGCGGGACTGAGAGATACCAGTCAGTGTACTGATATCACCCTGAGAGTGAGGGACTGAGTGACACCAGCCAGGGTGCAGATATGTCCCTGAGGGAGAGGAACTGAGAGATTACAATCAGTGTACAGATATGTCCTGAGGGAGAGGGACTGGGAGACAGCAGTCAGTGTACAGCTATCTCCCTGAGAGGGAGGTACTGAGAGACACCATTCAGTGTAATTATATCTCACTGAGGGAGATGGACTGAGAGACACCAGTCAGTGTACAGATATCTCCCTGAGGGAGAGGGACTGAGAGAAACCAGTCAGTGTACAGATATCTCCCTGAGGGAGAGGGACTGGGAGACAGCAGTCAGTGTACAGCTGTCTCCCTGAGAGGGAGGTACTGAGAGACACCATTCAGTGTAATTATATCTCACTGAGGGAGAGGGACTGAGAGACACCAGTCAGTGTGCAGATATCTCCCTGAGAGGGTGCAACTGAGAGACGCCAGTCAGTGTATAGATGTTTCCCTGAGGGAGAGGGATTGACAGATACCAGTCATTGAACAGATATCATCCTGATGGAGAGGGATTAAGAGACATTACTCAATGTACAGATGTCTCCCTGAGGGAGAGTGGACTGAGAGACACCAGTCAGTGAACAGATATCTCCGAGAGAGGGAGCGACTGAAAGACGCCAGTCACTGTACAGATATCTCCCTGAGGGAGAGGGAACGAGAGACAGCAGTCAGGGTACAGATATCACCCTGAGATTGAGGTAATGAGAGACACCAGACAATGTACAAATATCTCATTGAGGGATAGGGACTGAGAGACACCAGTCAGTGTACACATATCACCCTGAGAAGAAGGGACTGAGAGACACCAGTCATTGTACAGATGTGTCCTGAGGGAGAGGGACTGCAAGTCATCAGTCAGTATACAGATAGCACCCTGAGAGGGAAGGACTGAGAGGCATCAGTCAGTGTACAGATATTTCCCTGAGGGAGAGGGACTGAGAGACACCAGTCAGTGTACAGATATCTCAGTGAGAGGTAGTTTCTGAGAGACACCAGTCAGTGTGCAGATATCTCCCAGAGGGAGTGGGAAATTTGAGGCAACATTCAGTGTACAGATATATATCCCGAAGGGATAGTGACTGAGTGACCAGTCACTATACAGATAACTCCCAGAGGGAAATGGACTGAGAGACCAGTCAGTGCACGGATATCGCCCTGAGAGACAAGAGACTGAGAGACATCAGTCAGTGTACAGATATCACCCTGAGGGAGAGGGACTGACGAACACCAGTCAGTGTATAGATATCACCCAGAGGGAGAGGGACTAAGAGACATCAGTCAATGTACAGATATCTCCCTGAGAGATAGATTGACTGAGCGACTTCAGTCAGTGTACAGATATCTTCCTGAAAGGGAGGGATTGAGAAAAACAAGTCAGTGAACAGATATCACCCTGAGAGGGAGCGACTGAGAGATACAAGTCAGTTTACAGATATGTCCCTGTGGGAGTGGGACTGAGAGGCACCAGTCAGTGTATAGATATGTCCCTGAGGGAGAGAGACTGAGAGACAGCAATCAGTGTACAGGTATGTCCCTGATGGAGGGGGACAGAGAGACACCAGTCAGTGGGCAGATATGTCCCTGAGAGAGAGGGACTGAAAGAGCAGCCAGTTTAATGATATCTCTCTGAGAGTCAGAGAGTCTGAGAGTCATCAGTCAGTGTATAGATATCTCCCTGAGGGAGAGGGACGGAGAGACACCAGTCAATGTAAAGTTATCACCATGAGGGAGATGGATTGAGAGACACCAGTCAGTGTACAGATATCTCCGTGAGAGGGAGTAACTGAGAGACGCCAGTCAGTGTACAGATAATTACGTGAGGGAGAGGGACTGAGAGACACCAGTCAGTGTACAGATATCACCCTCAGAGGCAGATAATTGAGAGACATCAGTCAGTGTACAGACCTCTCCCTGAGGGAAAGGGACTGAGAGATACCCGTCAGTGCACTTATATATCTCTGAGGGAGAGGGACTGAGAGACACCAATCAATGTACAGATATGTCCAACGGGGAGAGCGACTGAGAGACACCAGTCAGTTTACTGATATCTCCCTGAGAGAGATGGACTGTGATACACCAGTAAGTGTACAGATATGTGCCTGAGGGCCAGGACTGAGAGACCAGTCAATGTACAGATATCTCGCTGAGAAGAGAGACTGAGAGACACCAGCCTGTGTGCAGATATCTTTCTGACAGAGAGTGGACTGAGATACAGCAGTCAGTTTACAGATAACTATCTGAGAGATTGGGGACTTCGAGACAGCAGTCAGTATACAGATATCTCGCTGAGGGAGAGGGGACTGAATGACACCGGTCTGTGTACAGAGATCTCCGTGAGGGAGAGGTCCTGAGAGCACCAGTCAGTGTACAGATATATCCCTGAGGGAGAGTGACTGAGAGACACCAGTGAGGGTACAGTTATCACAATTGGAGTGAGGGACTGAGAGATACACGCCAGTGTACAGATATGTCCCTGAGTGCGAGGGACTGAGAGACACCAGTCAGTGTACATATATCTCCCGAAGGCAGAGGGACTGAGAGACACCAGTCAGTGTACAGATATCACCCTGGGAAACAGAGAGACTCAGAGATATCAGTCAGAGTGCAGATATATCCCTGAGGTAGAGGGACTGAGAGACACCAGTCACTGTTCAGATATGTCCCTGAAAGAGAGGGACTGAGAGACAGCTGTCAGTGTACAAATATCTCCGTGAGAGATTGGGGACTTCGAGACACCAGTCAGTATACAGATTTCTCCCTGAGGGAGAGGGGACAGAATGACACTGGTCAGTGTATAGATATCTCCGTGAGGGAGAGGGACTGAGAGACACCAGTCAGTGTACAGATATCTCCCTGAGGGAGAGGGACTGCAAGACATATGTGATTGTACAGAAAACTACCTTAGAGGGAGGGACTCAGAGACACCAGTCAGTGTACAGATATGTCGCTGGGGAAGGGGGACTGAGAGATACAGCTCAGTGTACTGATATGTCCCTGATGGAGAGGGACTGAGAGATACCAGTCAGTGTAGAGATATGTCCCTGAAAGAGAGGGACTGAGAGACACCAGTCAGTGTACAGATATCTCTGTGAGAGGGAGTGACTGAGAGACACCAGTCAGTGCACAGATATCACCCTGAGGAGAGGGACTGAGAGGCACCAGTCAGTGTATAGATATGTCCCTGAGAGGGAGCAACTGAGAGATGCAATTCAGTGTACAGATATCTCGCAGAGGGAGAGGGACTGAGAGACACCAGTCAGTGTACAGATATCTCCCTGAGGGAGAGCGACTGAGAGACACCAGTCAGTGTTCAGATATCACCCTGAGAGGGAGGGACTCAGAGACACCAGTCAGTGTACAGATATGTCGTTGGAGGAGAGGTACTGAGCGATACCAGTCAGTGTACAGATAAGTCCCTGAGAGAGAGGGACTGAGAGACAATAGTTAGTGTACAGATATCTCCATTAGAGTGAGGGATTGGGAGACATCAGTCAGTGTACAGATATCACCCTCAGAGGCAGGGAATGAGAGACACCAGTCAGTGCACAGATATCTCCCTGAGGGAGATGGACGGAGAAATAACCCGTCAGTGCACATATCTATTCCTGAGCAAGAAGAACCGAGAGACACCAGTCAATGTACAGATATGTCCATGAGGGAGAGCGACTTGGAGACACCAGTCAGTGTACTGATATGTCCATGAGGGACAGAGACTGAGAGACACCAGTCAGTGTACAGATATCAGACTGCGGGAGCGGGACTGAGAGACTCCAGTCAGTGAACAGAAATCTCCATGAGGGGAAGGACTGAGAGACACCATTCATTTTACAGATATCTCCCTGAGGGAGAGGGACTGAGAGAAATCAGTCAGAGTGCAGATATCTCCCTGAGGAAAAGGGGCTGAGAGATACCAGGCAGTGTTCAGATATATCCCTGAAAGAGAGGGACTGAGAGACACCTGTCAGTGTTCGGATATCTGCGTGAGAGATGGTGGACTTCGAGACAGCAGTCAGTATACAGATATCTCCCTAAGGGAGTGGGGACAGAATGACACTGCTCAGTGTAGAGATATCTCCGTGAGCGAGAGGGACTGAGAGACACCAGTCAGTGTACAGATATCTCCCTGAGGGAGAGGGACTGAGAGACAACAGTCAGTGTACAGATATCTCCCTGAGAGACAGAGAGACTGAGAGATATCAGTGTAGAAATATCTTCCTGAGGGAGAGGGACTGAGAGACACCAGTCAGTGTATAGATATGTCCCTGAGAGGGAGCAACTGAGAGATGCTATTCAGTGTACAGATATCTCGCAGAGGGAGAGGGACTGAGAGAAATCAGTCAGAGTGCAGATATCTCCCTGCGGAAAAGGGGCTGAGAGATACCAGTCAGTGTTCAGATATATCCCTGAAGGAGAGGGACTGAGAGACACCTGTCAGTGTTCGGATATCTGCGTGAGAGATGGTGGACTTCGAGACAGCAGTCAGTATACAGATATCTCCCTAAGGGAGTGGGGACAGAATGACACTGCTCAGTGTAGAGATATCTCCGTGAGCGAGAGGGACTGAGAGACACCAGTCAGTGTACAGATATCTCCCTGAGGGAGAGGGACTGAGAGACAACAGTCAGTGTACAGATATCTCCCTGAGAGACAGAGAGACTGAGAGATATCAGTGTAGAAATATCTTCCTGAGGGAGAGGGACTGAGAGACACCAGTCAGTGTATAGATATCACCCTGAGAGAGCGGGACTGAGAGACAACATTCAGTGAACAGATATCTCCCTGAGGGGAAGGACTGAGGGACAGCATTCAGTGTACAAATATTTCCCTTCGGGAGAGGGACTGAGAGACACCAGTCAGTTTACAGATATCACTCTGAGAGGGAGGGACTGAGATACAACTCAGTGTGCTGATATGTCCCTGAGGGTGTGGGACTGAGAGACCAGTCACTATACCGATATCTCCCAGAGGGAGAAGGACTGAGAGGCACCAGTCTGTGTACAGATATATCCCTGAGGGAAATGGACTGATGGACGAGTCAGTGCACAGATATCTCCCTGAGCGACTGAATGACTGATAGTCATCAGTCAGTGTACAGATATCTCTGTCAAGGAAAGGGATTGAGAGGCACCAGTCAGTGTGCAGATATCACCCTGAGGGAGCGAGACTGAGAGACACCAGTCAGTGTACAGATATCACCCTGATGGAGAGGGACTGAGAGACTCAAGTCAGTGTCCAGATATCTACATGAGAGTGAAGGATTGAGGGACACCAGTCAGTGTACAGATATCACCCTTAGAGGCAGGGAATTAGAGACACCAGTCAGTGTACAGATATCTCCCTGAGGGAGATGGACTGAGAGATACCCGTCATAGTACATATCTATCTCTGGGCGAGAGGAACTGAGAGACACCAGTCAATGTACAGATATGTTCATGAGGGAGAGCGACTTGGAGACCAGTCACTGCAGATATCTCCCTGAGGAGAGCGACTGAGAGGCACCAGTCCGTGTACAGAAATGTCCATGAGGGAAAGGGACTGAGAGACACCAGTCAGTGAATAGGAATGTCCCTGAGGCACAGGCACTGCGAGACCAGCCAGTGCACCGATATCTCCCTGAGAGACAGAGAGACTGAGAGATATCAGTGTACAAATATCTTCCTGAGGGAGTGGGACTGAGAGACAACAGTCAGTGAACAGATATCTCCATGAGGGGAAGGACTGAGAGACAACATTCAGTGTGCAAATATTTCCCTTGACGAGAGGGACTGAGTGACCAGTCATTGCACAGATATCACCCTGAGAAACATAGAGACTGAGAGTCATCAGTCAGAGTGCAGATATCTTCCTGAGGGTGAGGGACTGAGAGATACCAGTGAGAGTGCCGATATCTCCCTGAGATAGAGGACTGAGAGATACCAGTCAGTTTTCAGATATGTCCCTGAAAGAGAAAGACTGAGAGACACAAATCAGTGTACAGATATCTCCCTGAGGTAGAGGGCACAGAATGACACTGGTCAGTGTACAGAAATCTCCGAGAAGGAGAGGGACTGAGAGACACCAATCAGTGTGCAGATATCTCCCTGAGGGAGAGGGAGTGAGAGACACCAGTCAGTGTACAGATATCACTCAATAGGGAGGGACTGAGAGATACAAGTTAGTGTACTGATATCTCCCTGAGGGAGAGGGACTAAGAGATACAGTCAGTGTACAGATATGTCCCTGAAACAGACGACTGAGAGACACAAGTCAGTGTACAGGTACCTCAGTGAGAGGGAGAGGGTCTGAGAGACACCAGTCAGTGTACAGATATATCTGTGAGAGAGAGGGACTGAGAGACACCCCTCAGTGTACAGATATCTATCTCAGGGAGTTGGACTGAGAAGCACCAGTCAGTGTGCAGATCTGTCCCTGAGGGAGAGGGATTGAGAGGCCTGTCAGTATACAGATATCTCCCAGAGGGAGAAGGACTGAGAGACACCAGTCAGGGAACAGATATCTCCCTGAGGGACAGGCACTGCGAGACCAGCCAGTTTACAGATAACTCCCTGAGGGAGAGGTCTGAGAGACACAAAGCGAAGTACAGATATCTCCCTGACGGAGAGTGGACTGAGAGACACCAGTCAATGTACAGCTATCTCCCTGAGAGATTGGAGACTTCGAGACAAAAGTCAGTATACAGATATATCCCTGAGGGAGAGGGACTGAGAGACATAGTCAGTATACAGCAATCTCCCTGAAGGAGAGGGACTGAGAGTTACCAGTCAGTATACAGATATGTCCCTGAGGGAGTGGGACTGAGAAGCACCATTCAGTGTACAGATATGTCGCTCAGTGAGTGGGTCTGAGTGACAGTCAGTATACAGATGCCTCCCAGAGGGAGAAGGATTAAGATACACCAGTCAGTGTACAGATATGTCCCTGAGGGAAATGGACTGAGAGACTAGTCAGTGTACAGATTTCTCACTGAGGGTGGGGGACTGATTATACACCAAGTCGGAGTATAGGTATCTACCTGAGGAAGGGTGGACTGAGAGAAACCAGTCAGTGTACAGATATCTTCCTGAGAGATTGGGGACTTCGAGACACCAGTCAGTCTACAGATATCTCCCTGAGGGTGAGGGTACTGACTGACACCGGTCTGTGTAAAGATATCTCCGTGAGGGTGAGGGACTGAGCGACACCAGTCAGTTTACCGATATCTCCCTGAGACGGAGGAAATGAGAGGCGCCAATCAGTGTACAGATGTCTCGCTGAGAGGGAGGTACTGAGAGACACCAGTCAGTGTGTAGAAATCTCCCTGAGGGAGAGGGACTAAGAGACATCAGAAAGTTTACAGATATCTCACTGAGGAAGAGTGGACTGAGAGACACCATTCAGTGAACTGTTTTCTCCCTGAGAGAGAGGGACTGAGAGACACCAGTCAGTGTACAGATATTTCCCTGAGGGAGAGGGATTGAGAGATTCCAGTCAGTGTTCAAATATCAGCCTGAGATGGAGGTACTGAGAAACACCAGTCACTGTACATCTGTGTCGCTGGGGAAAGGACCTGAGAGACTCAAGTCAGTGTACAGATATTTCCCGGAGGCAGAGGGATTGAGAGACTCCAGTCAGTGGACAGATATCACCATAGGGAGCGGGAATGAGAGACAACAGTCAGTGAACAGATATCTCACTGAGAGAGAGAGACTGAGAGATACCAGTGAGAGTGCAGATATCTACCTGAGGTAGAGGGACTGAGAGATACCATTCAGTTTTCAGATATGTCCCTGAAAGAGAAAGACTGAGAGACACAAGTCAGTGTACAGATATCTCCCTGAGGGAGAGCGACTGAGAGATACCAGTCAGTGTACAGATATTTCCCGGAGAGAGAGGGATTGAGATACTCCAGTCAGTGTACAGATATTAGCCTGAGAGGGAGGTACTGAGAAACACCAGTCAGTCTACAGATATCTGCCTTCTGGAGAGCGACTGAGAGACACCAGTCAGTGTACAGATATTACCCTGAGGGAGAGGGATTGAGAGACTCCAGTCAGTGTACAGATATTAGCCTGAGTGGGAGGTACTGAGAAACACCAGTCAGTCTACAGATATCTGCCTGAGGGAGAGGCACTGAGAGACACCAGTCAGTGTACAGATGTGTCCCGAGGGAGAGGGACTTCGAGTAAACAGTCAGTGAAATGCTATCTCCCTGAAAGGGAGAAACTGAGAGACGCCAGTCAGTGTACAGATATCTCCCTGAGGGAGAGGGACTGAGAGACACCAGTCAGTGTTCAGATATTTCCCTGAGGGAGAGGGATTGAGAGACTCCAGTCAGTGTACAGATATCTCCCTGAGGGAGAGCGACTGAGAGACACCAGTCAGTGTTCAGATATTTCCCTGAGGGAGAGGGATTGAGAGACTCCAGTCAGTGTACAGATATCTCCCTGAGGGAGAGCGACTGAGAGATACCAGTCAGTGTACAGATATTTCCCGGAGAGAGAGGGATTGAGATACTCCAGTCAGTGTACAGATATTAGCCTGAGAGGGAGGTACTGAGAAACACCAGTCAGTCTACAGATATCTGCCTGAGGGAGATGGACTGAGAGACACCAGTCAGTGTACAGATATTACCCTGAGGGAGAGGGATTGAGAGACACCAGTCAGTGTACAGATATTAGCCTGAGAGGGAGGTACTGAGAAACACCAGTCAGTCTACAGATATCTGCCTGAGGGAGAGGCACTGAGAGACACCAGTCAGTGTACAGATGTGTCCTGAGGGAGAGGGACTTCGAGACAACAGTCAGTGCACAGATATCCCTGTGAGTGGCAGGGACTGAGAGACACCAGTCAGTGCTCAAATATCACCCTGAGGGAGAGGGCGAAAGAGGCACCATTCAGTGTACAGATATGTCCCTGAGGGAGAGGGACTCCGTGAAGAGTCAGTGTCCAGATATCTCCCTGAGAGACAGAGAGACGGGAGACATCAGTCAGAGTACAGATATCTCCCTGAGGGAGAGGGACTGCAAGATACCAGTGGGTGTACAGATATCACCCTGAGTGTGAGTGGACTGAGATACACCAGTCAGTGTACAGACACCTTCCTGAGAGATTAGGGACTTCGAGACGCCAATCAGTATACAGATATCGCACTGAGGGAGAGGGGACTGAATGACACCGGTCTCTGTACAAATATCTCCATGAGGGAGATGGATTGAGAAGCCAGTCAGTTTACAGATATCTCTCTGAAGCAGAGGGACTGAGAGACACCAGTCAGTGTACAGATATCTCCGTGAGAAATTGGGGACTTCGAGACACCAGTCAATATACAGATATCTCGCTGAGGGAGAGGGGGCAGAATCACACTGGTCAGTGTATAGATATCTCCATGAGGGAGAGGGACTGAGAGACACCAGTCAGTGTACAGATATCTCCCTGAGGGAGTGGGACTGACAGAAAGCAGTCAGTGTACAGATATCTTCCTGAGGGAGAGGGACTGCAAGACATCAGTGATTGTAGAGAAATCTACCTGAGTGGGAGGGACTGAGAGATACCAGTCAGTGTACAGATATGTCCCTGAAAGAGAGGGACTGCGAGACACCAGTCAGTGCACAGATATCCCTGTGAGTGGCAGGGACTGAGAGACACCAGTCAGTGCTCAAATATCACCCTGAGGGAGAGGGACTGAGAGGCACCAGTCAGTGTACAGATATGTCCCTGAGGGAGAGGGAGAAAGAGGCACCATTCAGTGTACAGATATGTCCCTGAGGGGAAGGCTGAGAGACACCATTCAGTTTACAGATATCTCTCTGAGGGAGAGTGATTGAGAGACAGCAGTCTGTGTACAGATTACTCCCTGAGTGAGAGGGACTGAGAGACAGCAGTCAGTGTACAGATATCCCTGTGAGTGGGAGGGACTGAGAGACACCAGTCAGTGTGCAGATATCATGCTGAGAGGGAGGGACTCAGAGACACCAATTAGTGTACAGATATGTCGTTGGGGGAGAGGGACTGAGAGATACCAGTCAGTGTACAGATAAGTCCCTGAGGGAGAGGGAGTGAGAAAAACAGTCCGTGTACCGATATCTCACTAAGGGAGATGGACTGAGAGACACCATTCAGTGTACAGATATCACTCTGAGAGAGAGTGACTGAGAGATGCAACTCAGTGTCCTGATCTGTCCCTGATGGTGTTGGACTGAGACACCAGTCAGTATACAGATATCTCCCAGAGGGAGAAGGATTGAGAGGCACCAGACTGTGTACAGATATATCCCTGAGTGAAATGGACTGAGAGGCGAGTCATTGCACAGATATCTCCCTGAGAGACTGAGTGACTAATAGACATCAGTCACTGTACAGATATCTCACTCAAGGAAAGGGATTGAGAGACACCAGTCAGTGTACAGATATCACCCTGAGGGAGAGGGACTGAGAGACACAAGTCAGTTCACAGATATCGCTCTGAGAGGGAGCAACTGAGAGACGCCAGTCAGTGTACAGATGTCTCCCTGAATGAGAGAGACTGAGAGACTCAAGTCAGTGTACAGATATCTCCATGAGAGTGAAGGATTGAGGGACACCAGTCAGTGTACATATATCACCATCAGAGGCAGGGAATGAGAAACACAAGTCAGTGTACAGATATCTCCATGAGGGAGATGTACTGAGAGATACCCGTCATAGTACATATCTATCCCGGGGCGAGAGAAACTGAGAGACACCAGTCAATGTATAGATATGTTCATGATGGGGAGCGACTTAGATACCAGTCACTGCAGATATCTCCCTGAGGAGAGCGAGTGAGAGACAACAGTCAGTGAACAGATATCTCCCTGAGAGAGAGAGATGAGAGATACCAGTGAGAGTGCAGATATCTACCTGAGTTAGAGGGACTGAGAGATACCAGTCAGTTTTCAGATATGTCCCTATAAGAGAAAGACTGAGAGACACAAGTCAGTGTACAGATATCTCCCTGAGGGAGAGGGACTGAGAGATAACATTCAGTGTACAGATATTTCCCGGAGAGAGAGGGATTGAGAGACACCAGTCAGTGTTCAGATATTTCCCTGAGGGAGAGGGATTGAGAGACTCCAGTCAGTGTACCGATATTAGCCTGAGAGGGAGGTACTGAGAAACACCTGTCAGTCTACAGATATCTGCCTGAGGGAGAGGCACTGAGAGACAGCAGTCAGTGTACAGATGTGTCCTGAGGTAGAGGGACTTCGAGACAACAGTCAGTGAAAAGCTATCTCCCTGAAAGGGAGGTACTGAGAGACACCATTCAGTGTACAGATATCTCCCTGAGGTAGAGGGCACAGAATGACACTGGTCAGTGTACAGAAATCTCCGAGAAGGAGAGGGACTGAGAGACACCAATCAGTGTGCAGATATCTCCCTGAGGGAGAGGGAGTGAGAGACACCAGTCAGTGTACAGATATCACTCAATAGGGAGGGACTGAGAGATACAAGTTAGTGTACTGATATCTCCCTGAGGGAGAGGGACTAAGAGATACAGTCAGTGTACAGATATGTCCCTGAAACAGACGACTGAGAGACACAAGTCAGTGTACAGGTACCTCAGTGAGAGGGAGAGGGTCTGAGAGACACCAGTCAGTGTACAGATATATCTGTGAGAGAGAGGGACTGAGAGACACCCCTCAGTGTACAGATATCTATCTCAGGGAGTTGGACTGAGAAGCACCAGTCAGTGTGCAGATCTGTCCCTGAGGGAGAGGGATTGAGAGGCCTGTCAGTATACAGATATCTCCCAGAGGGAGAAGGACTGAGAGACACCAGTCAGGGAACAGATATCTCCCTGAGGGACAGGCACTGCGAGACCAGCCAGTTTACAGATAACTCCCTGAGGGAGAGGTCTGAGAGACACAAAGCGAAGTACAGATATCTCCCTGACGGAGAGTGGACTGAGAGACACCAGTTAATGTACAGCTATCTCCCTGAGAGATTGGAGACTTCGAGACAAAAGTCAGTATACAGATATATCCCTGAGGGAGAGGGACTGAGAGACATAGTCAGTATACAGCAATCTCCCTGAAGGAGAGGGACTGAGAGTTACCAGTCAGTATACAGATATGTCCCTGAGGGAGTGGGACTGAGAAGCACCATTCAGTGTACAGATATGTCGCTCAGTGAGTGGGTCTGAGTGACAGTCAGTATACAGATGCCTCCCAGAGGGAGAAGGATTAAGATACACCAGTCAGTGTACAGATATGTCCCTGAGGGAAATGGACTGAGAGACTAGTCAGTGTACAGATTTCTCACTGAGGGTGGGGTACTGATTATACACCAAGTCGGAGTATAGGTATCTACCTGAGGAAGGGTGGACTGAGAGAAACCAGTCAGTGTACAGATATCTTCCTGAGAGATTGGGGACTTCGAGACACCAGTCAGTCTACAGATATCTCCCTGAGGGTGAGGGTACTGACTGACACCGGTCTGTGTAAAGATATCTCCGTGAGGGTGAGGGACTGAGCGACACCAGTCAGTTTACCGATATCTCCCTGAGACGGAGGAAATGAGAGGCGCCAATCAGTGTACAGATGTCTCGCTGAGAGGGAGGTACTGAGAGACACCAGTCAGTGTGTAGAAATCTCCCTGAGGGAGAGGGACTAAGAGACATCAGAAAGTTTACAGATATCTCACTGAGGAAGAGTGGACTGAGAGACACCATTCAGTGAACTGTTTTCTCCCTGAGAGAGAGGGACTGAGAGACACCAGTCAGTGTACAGATATTTCCCTGAGGGAGAGGGATTGAGAGATTCCAGTCAGTGTTCAAATATCAGCCTGAGAGGGAGGTACTGAGAAACACCAGTCACTGTACATCTGTGTCGCTGGGGAAAGGACCTGAGAGACTCAAGTCAGTGTACAGATATTTCCCGGAGGCAGAGGGATTGAGAGACTCCAGTCAGTGGACAGATATCACCATGAGGGAGCGGGAATGAGAGACAACAGTCAGTGAACAGATATCTCACTGAGAGAGAGAGACTGAGAGATACCAGTGAGAGTGCAGATATCTACCTGAGGTAGAGGGACTGAGAGATACCATTCAGTTTTCAGATATGTCCCTGAAAGAGAAAGACTGAGAGACACAAGTCAGTGTACAGATATCTCCCTGAGGGAGAGCGACTGAGAGATACCAGTCAGTGTACAGATATTTCCCGGAGAGAGAGGGATTGAGATACTCCAGTCAGTGTACAGATATTAGCCTGAGAGGGAGGTACTGAGAAACACCAGTCAGTCTACAGATATCTGCCTTCTGGAGAGCGACTGAGAGACACCAGTCAGTGTACAGATATTACCCTGAGGGAGAGGGATTGAGAGACTCCAGTCAGTGTACAGATATTAGCCTGAGTGGGAGGTACTGAGAAACACCAGTCAGTCTACAGATATCTGCCTGAGGGAGAGGCACTGAGAGACACCAGTCAGTGTACAGATGTGTCCTGAGGGAGAGGGACTTCGAGTAAACAGTCAGTGAAATGCTATCTCCCTGAAAGGGAGGAACTGAGAGACGCCAGTCAGTGTACAGATATCTCCCTGAGGGAGAGGGACTGAGAGACACCAGTCAGTGTTCAGATATTTCCCTGAGGGAGAGGGATTGAGAGACTCCAGTCAGTGTACAGATATCTCCCTGAGGGAGAGCGACTGAGAGACACCAGTCAGTGTTCAGATATTTCCCTGAGGGAGAGGGATTGAGAGACTCCAGTCAGTGTACAGATATCTCCCTGAGGGAGAGCGACTGAGAGATACCAGTCAGTGTACAGATATTTCCCGGAGAGAGAGGGATTGAGATACTCCAGTCAGTGTACAGATATTAGCCTGAGAGGGAGGTACTGAGAAACACCAGTCAGTCTACAGATATCTGCCTGAGGGAGATGGACTGAGAGACACCAGTCAGTGTACAGATATTACCCTGAGGGAGAGGGATTGAGAGATACCAGTGGGTGTACAGATATCACCCTGAGTGTGAGTGGACTGAGATACACCAGTCAGTGTACAGACACCTTCTTGAGAGATTAGGGACTTCGAGACGCCAATCAGTATACAGATATCGCACTGAGGGAGAGGGACTCCGTGAAGAGTCAGTGTCCAGATATCTCCCTGAGAGACAGAGAGACGGGAGACATCAGTCAGAGTACAGATATCTCCCTGAGGGAGAGGGACTGCAAGATACCAGTGGGTGTACAGATATCACCCTGAGTGTGAGTGGACTGAGATACACCAGTCAGTGTACAGACACCTTCCTGAGAGATTAGGGACTTCGAGACGCCAATCAGTATACAGATATCGCACTGAGGGAGAGGGGACTGAATGACACCGGTCTCTGTACAAATATCTCCATGAGGGAGATGGATTGAGAAGCCAGTCAGTTTACAGATATCTCTCTGAAGCAGAGGGACTGAGAGACACCAGTCAGTGTACAGATATCTCCGTGAGAAATTGGGGACTTCGAGACACCAGTCAATATACAGATATCTCGCTGAGGGAGAGGGGGCAGAATCACACTGGTCAGTGTACAGATAAGTCCCTGAGGGAGAGGGACTGAGAAAAACAGTCCGTGTACCGATATCTCACTAAGGGAGATGGACTGAGAGACACCATTCAGTGTACAGATATCACTCTGAGAGAGAGTGACTGAGAGATGCAACTCAGTGTCCTGATATGTCCCTGATGGTGTTGGACTGAGACACCAGTCAGTATACATATATCTCCCAGAGGGAGAAGGATTGAGAGGCACCAGACTGTGTACAGATATATCCCTGAGTGAAATGGACTGAGAGGCGAGTCAATGCACAGATATCTCCCTGAGAGACTGAGTGACTAATAGACATCAGTCACTGTACAGATATCTCACTCAAGGAAAGGGATTGAGAGACACCAGTCAGTGTACAGATATCACCCTGAGGGAGAGGGACTGAGAGACACAAGTCAGTTCACAGATATCGCTCTTAGAGGGAGCAACTGAGAGACGCCAGTCAGTGTACAGATGTCTCCCTGAATGAGAGAGACTGAGAGACTCAAGTCAGTGTACAGATATCTCCATGAGAGTGAAGGATTGAGGGACACCAGTCAGTGTACATATATCACCATCAGAGGCAGGGAATGAGAAACACAAGTCAGTGTACAGATATCTCCATGAGGGAGATGTACTGAGAGATACCCGTCATAGTACATATCTATCCCGGGGCGAGAGAAACTGAGAGACACCAGTCAATGTATAGATATGTTCATGATGGGGAGCGACTTAGATACCAGTCACTGCAGATATCTCCCTGAGGAGAGCGAGTGAGAGACACCAGGCCGTGTACAGATATGTCCATGGGGGAAAGGGACTGAGAGACACCAGTCAGTGAACAGAAATGTCCCTGAGGCACAGGAACTGCGAGACCAGCAAGTGTACCGATATCTCCCTGAGAGACAGAGAGACTGAGAGATATCAGTGTACAAATATCTTCCTGAGGGAGAGGGACTGAGAGACCCCAGTCAGTGTACAGATATCACCATGAGGGAGCGGGACTGAGAGACAACAGTCAGTGAACAGATATCTCCCTGAGAGAGAGAGATGAGAGATACCAGTGAGAGTGCAGATATCTACCTGAGGTAGAGGGACTGAGAGATACCAGTCAGTTTTCAGATATGTCCGTTTAAGAGAAAGACTGAGAGACACAAGTCAGTGTACAGATATCTCCCTGAGGGAGAGGGACTGAGAGATAACATTCAGTGTACAGATATTTCCCGGAGAGAGAGGGATTGAGAGACACCAGTCAGTGTTCAGATATTTCCCTGAGGGAGAGGGATTGAGAGACTCCAGTCAGTGTACCGATATTAGCCTGAGAGGGAGGTATTGAGAAACACCTGTCAGTCTACAGATATCTGCCTGAGGGAGAGGCACTGAGAGACAGCAGTCAGTGTAGAGATGTGTCCTGAGGTAGAGGGACTTCGAGACAACAGTCAGTGAAAAGCTATCTCCATGAAAGGGAGGTAGTGAGAGACACCATTCAGTGTACAGATATCTCCCTGAGGGAGAGGGCGAAAGAGGCACCATTCAGTGTACAGATATGTCCCTGAGGGAGAGGGACTCTGTGAAGAGTCAGTGTCCAGATATCTCCCTGAGAGACAGAAAGACGGGAGACATCAGTCAGAGTACAGATATCTCCCTGAGGGAGAGGGACTGCAAGATACCAGTGGGTGTACAGATATCACCCTGAGTGTGAGTGGACTGAGATGCACCAGTCAGTGTTCAAATATCACACTGAGAAGGAGTACTGAGAGACACCATTCAGTACAGATATCTCCCTGAGGGAGAGGGACTGAGAGATACCAGTCACTGTTCAGGTATGTCCCTGAGCGAGGGTGATTGCAATACATCAGTGATTGTAGAGATATCTACCTGTGAGGGAGGGACTGAGAGACACCAGTTAGTGTACAGATATCACACTCAGAGGCAGGGAATGCGAGACACCAGTCAGTGTACAGATATCTCCCTGAGGGAGATGGACTGAGAGATACCCCGTCAGTGTACATATCTATCCCTGAGCAAGAGGAACCGAGAGACACCAGTCAATGTACAGATATGTCCATGAGGGAGAGCGACTTGGAGACACCAGATAGTGTACAGATATCCCTGTGAGTGGAAGGGACTGAGAGACACCAGTCAGTGCCCAAAACGCACCCTGAGGGAGAGGAACTGAGAGGCACCAGTCAGTGTACAGATATGTCCCTGAGGGAGAGGGAGAAAGAGGCACCATTCAGTGTAAAGATATGTCCCTGAGGAGAAGGACTGAGAGACACCATTCAGTTTACAGATATCTCTCTGAGGGAGAGGGATTGAGTGTCAGCAGTCAGTGTACAGATATCACCCTGAGGGAGAGGGACATAGAGACACCAGTCAGTGCACAGACATCTTCCTGAGAGGGTCAATTGAGAGACGCCAGCCAGTGTACAGATTACTCCCTGAGGGAGAGGGGCTGAGAGACACCAGTCAGTGTACAGATATCCCTGTGAATGGGAGGGACTGAGAGACACCAGTCAGTGCACAGATATCACCCTGAGAGGGAGGGACACAGAGACACCAATCAGTGCACAGACATCTCCCTGAGAGGGGCAACTGAGAGACGCCAGTCAGTGTACAAATTACTACCTCAGAGGGAGGGTCTCAGAGACACCAGTCAGTGTACAGATATGTCGTTGGGGGAGAGGGACTGAGAGATACTAGTCAGTGTACAGATAGGTCCCTGAGAGAGAAGGACTGAGAGACACCAGTCAGTGTACAGATATCCCTGTGAATGGGAGGGACTGAGAGACACCAGTCAGTGTACAGATATCACCCTGAGAGGGAGGGACACAGAGACACCAATCAGTGTACAGATATGTCGTTGGGGGAGAGGGACTGACAGATACCAGTCAGTGTACAGATAGGTCCCTGAGAGAGAAGGACTGAGAGACACCAGTCAGTGTACAGATATCTCCATGAGAGTGAAGGATTGAGGGACAACAGTCAGTGTACAGATATCACCTTCAGAGGCAGGGAATGAGAGACACCAGTCAGTGTACAGATATCTCCCTGAGGGAGATGGACTGAGAGATACCCCGTAAGTGTACATATCTATCCCCGAGCAAGAGGAACCAAGAGACACCATTCAATGTACAGATATGTCCATGAGGGAGAGCGATTTGGAGACACCAGACAGTGTACAGATATGTCCATGAGGGAGAGAGACTGAGAGACACCAGTCTGTATACAGATATGTCCATGAGGGAGAGAGACTGAGAGGCACCAGTCAGTGTACAGATATCAACCTGCGGGACCGGGACTGAGAGACTCCAGTCAGTGCAAAGATATCTCCATAAGGGGAAGGACTGAGAGACACCATTCAGTTTAAAGTTATCTCCCTGAGTGAGAGGGACTGAGAGATACCAGTCAGTGTTCAGATATGTCCCTGAAAGAGAGGGACTGAGATACACCAGTCAGTGTACAGATATCTCTCTGAGGGAGAGGGACTGAGATAAACAGTCAGCATACAGATATCTCAGTTAGGGAGGTGGACTGAGAGACACCATTCAGTGTACAGATATCAGTCTGAGAGAGAGTGACTGAGAGATGCAACTCAGTGTCCTGTTATGTCCCTGAGGGTATGGGACTGAGACACCAGTCAGTATACAGAAATCTCCCAGAGGGAGAAGGACTGAGAGGCACCAGTCAGTGTACAGATATATCCCTGAGGGAAATGGACTGAGAGGCGAGTCAGTGCACAGATATCTCCCTGAGAGGGAGCAACTGAGAGATGCCAGTCAGTGTACAGATGTCTCCCTGAATGAGAGGGACTGAGAGACTCAAGTCAGTGTACAGGTATCTCCATGAGAGTGAAGGATTGAGGGACACCATTCAGTGTACAGATATCACCCTCAGAGGCAGTGAATGAGAGACACAAGTCAGTGTACAGATATCTCCATGAGGGAGATGGACTGAGAGATACCCTTCATAGTACATATCTATCCCTGGGCGAGAGGAACTGAGAGACACCAGTCAATGTATAGATATGTTCATGATGGAGAGCGACTTAGATACCAGTCACTGCAGATATCACCCTGAGGAGAGCGACTGAGAGACACCAGGCCGTGTACAGATATGCCCATGGGGGAAAGGGACTGAGAGACACCAGTCAGTGAACAGAAATGTCCCTGAGGCACAGGAACTGCGAGACCAGCCAGTGTACCGATATCTCCCTGAGAGACAGAGAGACTGAGAGATATCAGTGTACAAATATCTTCCTGAGGGAGAGGGACTGAGAGACACCAGTCAGTGTACAGATATCACCATGAGGGAGCGGGACTGTGAGACAACAGTCAGTGAACAGACATCTCACTGAGAGAGAGAGACTGAGAGATACCAGTGAGAGTGCAGATATGTCCCTGAAAGAGAAAGTCTGAGAGACACAAGTCAGTGTACAGATATCTCACTGAGGGAGAGGGCACAGAACGACACTGGTCAGTGTACAGATATCTCCGAGAAGGAGAGGGACTGAGAGAAAACAATCAGTGTACAGATATCTCCCTGAGGGAGAGGGACTGAGAGACACCAGTCAGTTTACAGATCTCACTCTGAGAGGGAGGGACTGAGAGATACAAGTCAGTGTACTGATATCTCCCTGAGGGAGAGGGACTGAGAGATACAGTCAGTGTACAGATATGTTCCTCAAACAGAGGGTTTGAGAGACATCATTCAGTGTACAGCTACCTCAGTGAGAGGGACAGGGACTGAGAGACACCAGTCAGTGTACAGATATCTCTGTGAGAGGGAGGAACTGCGAGATACCCCTCAGTGTAAAGATATCTACCTCAGGTAGTTGGACTGAGACGCATCAGTCAGTGTACAGGTATCAGTCTGAGAGGGAGGGACTGAGAGATGCAACTCAGTGTCCTGATATGTCCCTGAGGGAGAGGGACTGAGAGACCAGTCAGTATACAGATATCTTCCTGAGGGAGAAGGACTGAGAGACACCAGTCAGTGTACAGATATATCCCTGAGGCAAATGGACGAAGAGACCAGTCAGTGCACAGATATCTCCCTGAGAGACTGAGAGATTGATAGACATCAGTCAGTGTACAGATATCTCCCTGAGAGGGAGCAACTGAGAGACGCCAGTCAGTGTACAGATGTCTCCCTGAGGGAGAAGGACTGACAGACAGCAGTCAGTGTACAGATATAACCGTGAGGGAGAGAGAAACTGAGAGACATCAGTCAGAATTCAGATTTCTCCAGGACGGAGAGTGGACTGAGACTCACCAGTCAGTGCACAGATATCTCCCTGAGAGCTTGGGGACTTCAAACACCAGTCAGTATACAGATATATCCCTGATGGAGAGGGATTAAGAGACACCAGGCAGTGAACAGATATCTCCCTGAGAGGGAGCGAATGAGATAAATCAAACAGTGTATAGCTATCTGCCTGAGTGTGAGGGACTGAGAGACACCAGTCAGTGTACAGACATCACCCTGAGAGGGAGGTACTGAGAGACACCAGTCAGTGTACAGATATCTTCCTGAAAGGGAAAGCTGCGGGACACCAGTCAGTGTACAGATATGTCGCTGTGGTAGAGGGACTGAGATATACCAGTCAGTGTGCAGATATGTCCCTGACAGAGAGGTACTGAGAGACACCGGTGAGTGTACAGATATCTGCCTGAGGGAGAGTGACTGGGAGACACCATTCAGTGTGCAGATGTGTCCTGACGCCGAGCGACTGAGAGACAACAATCAGTGTACAGATATCTCACTGAGGGAGAGGGACTGAGAGAAATAAGTAAGTGTACAGATATCGCCATGAGAGTGAGGGATTGAGAGAAACCAGTCAGAGTACAGATATCACCCTCAGAGGCAGGGAATGAGAGATACCCGTCAGATATCTCCCTGAGGGAGAGGGACTGAGAGACAGCAGTCAGTGTACAGATATCTCCCTGAGAGACAGAGAGACTGAGAGACATCAGTCAGAATGCAGATATCTCCCTGACAGATAGTGGACTGAGAGTCACCAATCAGTGTACAGATATCTCCCTGAGAGATTGGAGACTTAGAGACCCCAGTCAGTATACAGATATATCCCTGACGGAGAGGGATTGAGAGACAGCAGTCAGTATAGAGCTATCTCCCTGAAGGAGAGGAACTACAAGACATCAATGAGTGTACAGATATCTTCCTGAGAATGAGGGACTGAGAGACAAGAGTCAGTTTACAGATATTAGCCTGAGAGTGAGGTACTAAGAAACACCAGTCAGTCTATAGATATCTGCCTGAGGGAGTGGCACTGAGATACACCGTCAGTGTACAGATGTGTCCTGAGGGAGAGGGACTTAGAGACAACATTCAGTGAAAAGCTATCTCCCTGAAAGGGAGGGACTGAGAGACGTCAGTCCGTGTACAGATATTTCCCTGAGAGAGAGGGACTGAGAGATTCCAGTCAGTGTTCAGATATAACACTGAGAAGGAGGTACTGAGAGACACCATTCAGTGCACAGATATCTCCCTGAGGGAAAGGGACTGAGAGATTCCAGTCACTGTTCAGATATGTCCCTGAGGGAGAGGGGGCAGAATGACACTGGTCAGTGTATAGATATCTCCTTGAGGGAGAGGGACTGAGAGACACCAGTCAGTGTACTGATATCTGCGTGAGGGAGAGGGACTGAGAGACACTAGTCAGTGTACAGAAATCTACCTGAGAGGGAGGGACTGAGAGATACATCTCAGTGTACTGATATTTCCCTGAGGGAGAGGGACTGAGAGATACCAGTCAGTGTACAGATATGTCACTGAAAGAGAGGAACTGAGAGACACCAGTCAGTGTACAGATATCCCTCTGAGAGGGAAGGACTGAGAGACACCAGTCAGTGTACAGATATGTCCCTGAGGGAGAGGGAGAAAGAGGCACCATTCCGTGTATAGATATGTCCTGAGGGGAAAGACTGAGAGACACCATTCAGTTTCCAGATATCTCTCTGAGGGAGAGGGATTGAGAGACAGCAGTCAGTGTACAGATATCACCCTGAGGGAGAGTGACTTAGAGACACCAGTCAGTGCACAGACATCTCCCTGAGAGGGGCAACTGAGAGACGCCAGTCAGTGTACAAATTACTACCTCAGAGGGAGGGTCTCAGAGACACCAGTCAGTGTACAGATATGTCGTTGGGGGAGAGGGACTGAGAGATACCAGTCAGTGTACAGATAAGTACCTGAGAGAGAGGGACTGAGAGACACCAGTCAGTGTACAGATATCTCCATGAGAGTGAA
Organism: Pristiophorus japonicus; assembly: GCF_044704955.1. Lineage (NCBI taxonomy): Eukaryota > Metazoa > Chordata > Chondrichthyes > Pristiophoridae > Pristiophorus > Pristiophorus japonicus. The sequence goes on from NW_027252680.1 coordinate 645,178, forward strand.
GGATTGAGGGACACCAGTCAGTGTACAGATATCGCCTCAGAGGCAGGGAATGAGAGACACCAGTCAGTGTACAGATAACTCCCTGAGGGAGATGGACTGAGAGATGCCCCGTCAGTGTACATATCTATCCCTGAGCAAGCGGAACCGAGAGACACCAGTCAATGTCCAGATATGTCCATGAGGGAGAGCGGATTGGAGACACCAGTCAGTGTACAGAAATGTCCATGAGGGAGAGAGACTGAGAGACACCAGTCAGTGTAAAGATATCAACCTGCGGGACCGGGACTGAGAGACTCCAGTCAGTGCACAGATATCTCCATGAGAGGAAGGACTGAGAGACACCATTCAGTTTACAGATAACTCCCTGAGTGAGAGAAACTGAGAGACATCAGTCAGAGTACAGATATTTCCCTGAGGGAGAGGGACTGAGAGATGCCAGTCAGTGTTCAGATATGTCCCTGAAAGAGAGGGACTGAGAGACACCTGTCAGTGTACAGATATCTGCGTGACAGATTTGGGACTTCGAGACACCAGTCAGTATACAGATATCTCCCGAAGGGAGAGGGGACAGAATGACACTGCTCAGTGCAGAAATATCTCCATGAGGGAGGTGGACTGAGAGACATCATTCAGTGTACAGATATCTCCCTGAGGGAGAGGGATTGAGAAAAACAGTCAGTGTGCAGATATCTCACTTAGGGAGATGGACTGAGAGGCACCATTCAGTGTACAGATATCACTCTGAGAGGGAGTGACTGAGAGATACAACTCAGTGTCCTGATATGTTCCTGAGGGTGTGGGACTGAGAGACCAGTCAGTATACAGATATCTCCCAGAGGGAGAAGGAATGAGAGGCACCAGTCAGTGTACAGGTATGTCCCTGAGTGAAATGGACTGAGAGGCGAGTCAGAGCACAGATATCTCCCTGAGAGAATGAGTGACTGATAGACATCAGTCACTTTACAGATATCTCTCTCAAGGAAAGGGATTGAGAGACACCAGTCAGTTCACAGATATCGCCCTGAGAGGGAGCAACCGAGGGACGCCAGTCAGTGTACGATGTCTCCCTGAATGAGAGGGACTGAGAGACTCAAGTCAGTGTACAGATATCTCCATGAGAGTGAAGGATTGTGGGACACCAGTCAGTGTACAGATATCAACCTCAGAGGAAGGGAATGAGAGACACGTCAGTGTACAGATATCTCCATGAGGGAGATGGACTGAGAGATACCCGTCATAGTACATATCTATCCCTGGGCGAGAGGAACTGAGAGATACCAGTCAATGTATAGATATGTTCATGATGGAGAGCGACATAGATACCAGTCACTGCAGATATCTCCCTGAGGAGAGCGACTGAGAGACACCAGTCCGTGTACAGATATGTCCATGGGGTAAAGGGACTGAGAGACACCAGTCAGGGAACAGAAATGTCCCTGAGGCACAGAAACTGCGAGACCAGCCAGTGTACCGATATCTCCCTGAGAGACAGAGAGACTGAGAGATATCAGTGTACATATATCTTCCTGAGGGAGAGGGACTGAGAGACACCAGTCAGTGGACAGATATCACCATGAGGGAGCGGGAATGAGAAACAACAGTCAGTGAACAGATATCTCAATGAGAGAGAGAGACTGAGAGATACCTGTGAGAGTGCAGATATCTATCTGAGGTAGAGGGACTGAGAGATACCAGTCAGTTTTCAGATATGTCCGTTTAAGAGAAAGACTGAGAGACACAAGTCAGTGTACAGATATCTCCCTGAGGGAGAGGGACTGAGAGATAACATTCAGTGTACAGATATTTCCCGGAGAGAGAGGGATTGAGATACTCCAGTCAGTGTACAGATATAGGCCTGAGGGAGAGAGACTGAGAGACACCAGTCAGTGTACAGATATCTTCCTCAGCGAGATGGACTGAGAGACACCAGTCAGTGTACAGATATTACCCTGAGGGAGAGGGACTGAGAGACACCAGTCAGTGTACAGATATCACTCTGAGAGGGAGGGACTGAGAGATACAAGTCAGTGTACTGATATCTCACTGTGGGAGAGGGACTGAGAGATAAAGTCAGTGTACAGATATGTCCCTCAAACAGAGGGACTGTGAGACACCAGTCAGTGTACAGGTACCTCTGTGAGAGGGAGAGGGACTGAGAGACACCAGTCAGTGTACAGATATCTCTGTGAGAGGGAGGGACTGAGAGACACCCATCTGTGTACAGATATCTACCTCAGGGAGTTGGACTGAGACGCACCAGTCAGTGTACAGATATTACTCTGAGAATGAGGGACTGAGAGATGCAACTCAATGTCCTGATATGTCCCTGAGGGAGAGGGACTGAGATACAAGTCAGTATACAGATATCTCCAGAGGGAGAAGGACTGAGAGACACCAGTCAGTTTACAGATATGTCCCTGAGGGAAATGGACTGAGAGACCAGTCAGTGCACAGATATCTCCCTGACAGACTGAGAGACTGATAGTCATCAGTCAGTGTACAGATATATCTATTCGGGAGAGAGATTGAGAGACACCAGTCAGTACAGATATCTCCCTGCGAGGGAGCAACTGAGAGACTCCAGTCAGTCTACAGATGTCTCCCTGAGGGAGAAGGACTGACAGACAGCAGTCAGTGTACAGATATCACCGTGAGGGAGAGAGAAACTGAGAGACATCAGTCACAATGCTGATTTCTCCCTGACGGAGAGTGGACTGAGACTCACCAGTCAGTGTACAGATATCTCCCTGAGAGCTTGGGGACTTCAAGACACCAGTCAGTATACAGATATAACCCTGAGGGAGAGGGATTAACAGACACCAGGCAGTGAACAGATATCACCCTGAGAGGAAGGGAATGAGAGACATCAGTCAATGTATTGATATCTGCCTGAGGGAGAGGGAATGAGAGACACCAGTCAGTGTACAGACATCACCCTGTGAGGGAGGTACTGAGAGACACCATCAGTGTACAGATATCTCCCTGAGAGGGAAGGCTGCGGGGCACCAGTCAGTGTACAGATATCTCCCTGAGAGGTAAGGCTGCGGGACACCAGTCAGTGTACAGATATTTCGCTGTGGGAGAGGGACTGAGATATACCAGTCAGTGTACAGATATGTCCCTGAGAGAAAGGGACTGAGAGACACCGGTTAGTGTACAGATATCTCCCTGAGAGAGAGGGAATGAGAGACACCATTCAGTGTACAGATGTGTCCTGACGCCGAGCGAAAGAGAGACAACAATCTGTGTACAGATATGTCCCTGAGAGAAAGGGACTGAGAGACACCGGTGAGTGTACAGATATCTCCCTGAGGGAGAGGGACTGAGAGATATAAGTAAATGTACAGATATCTCCCTGAGAGTGAGGGATTGAGAGACACCAGTCAGAGTACAGATATCACCCTCAGAGGCAGGAATGAGAGATACCCGTCAGTGTACAGATATCTCCCTGAGGGAGAGTGACTGAGAGACACCAGTCGGTTTGCAGATATCTCCCTGAGGTAGAGTGACTGAGATATATCACTCAGTGTACAAATATCTCCATGAGAGACAGAGAGACTGAGAGACTTCAGTCAGAATGCAGATATCTCCCTGACGGATAATGGACTGAGCGTCACCAGTCAATGTACAGATATCTCCCTGAGAGATTGGAGACGTCGAGACACCAGTCAGTATACAGATATATCCCTGGCGGAGAGGGATTGAGAGACAGCAATCAGGGTACAGCGATCTCCCTGAAGGAGAGGGACTACAAGACATCAGTGAGTGTGCAGATATCTTCCTGAGAGGGAGGGACTGAGAGACACGAGTCATTGTACAGATATCACCCTGAGAGGGAGGGACAGAGAGATACAAATCAGTGTATAGTTATGTCCCTGAGGGAGAGGGATTGAGAGACACCAGTCAGTGTACAGATATCTCCGTGAGAAGGAGGGATTGAGTTACACCAGGCAGTGTTCTGATATCTCCCTGAAGGAGTGGGACTGAGAGACCAGTCAGTATACAGTTATATCCAACAGCGAGAAGGGCTGAGAGACACCAGTCAGTGTACAGATATCTCCCAGAGGGAGAAGGACGGAGAGACACCAGTCAGTGTACAGATATGTCCCTGAGGGAAATGGGCTGAGAGACCGGTCAGTGCACAGATATCTGCCTGAGAGACGGAGAGACATTAGTCAGTGTACAGATATCTTTCTTATGGAGAGGGAGAAAGAGGCACCATTCAGTGTACAGAGACAGAGAGACAGGAGACATCAGTCAGAGTACAGATATCTCCCTGAGCGAGAGGAACTGCGAGATACCAGTGGGTGTACAGATATCTCCCTGAGTGTGAGTGGACTGAGATACACCAGTCAGTGTACAGATACCTTCCTGAGAGAGTGGGAACTTCGTGCCACCAATCAGTATACAGATATCTCGCTGAGGGAGAGGGGACTAAATGACATCGGTCTGTGTACAAATATCTCCATGAGGGAGAGGGATTGAGACACCAGTCAGTATACAGATATCTCCCTGAGGGAGACGGACTGAGAGACACCAGTGAGTTTTCATATATCTTCCTGAAAGGGAGGGACAGAGAGACACCAGTCAGTTTACAGATATCAACCTGAGAGGGAGGGACTTGGAGATACAATTCAGTGTACATATGTCTTTGTGCGAGTGGGACTGAGAGACACCAGTCAGTGTACAGATATGTCCCTGAGGGATAGGGACTGAGAGACCAGCCAGTTTAAAGATATCTCCCTGAGAGTCAGAGAGACTGATGTCATCAGTCCATTTTACAGGTATCTCCCTGAGGGAGAGGGACTGAGAGACACCAGTCGGAGTACAGATATCTCCCTGAGGGAGAGGGATTGAGTGATAGCATTCAGTGTACAGATTTCACCCTGAGGGACAGCTACTGAGAGACACCAGTGAGTGTACAGATATCTTCCTGAGAGGGAGGTGCTGAGAGATGCCAGTCAGTGTACAGATATCTCCCTGAGGGAGAGGGACTGAGAGACAACAGTCAGTGTACATATATCACCCTGAGAGGGAGGTACTGAGAGACACCAGTCAGTGTACAGATACCAACCTGAGAGGAAGGGTCTGAGAGACACTAGTCAGTGTACAGATATGTCGCTGGAAGAGAGGGAATGAGAGACAACAGTCCGTGTACAGATATCTCCCTGAGGGAGAGTGTCTGAGAGACACCAGTCAGTGAACAGATATCTTCCTGAGGGACAGGCACTGCGAGACCAGCCAGTGTACCGATATCTCCCTGAGAGAAAGAGAGACTGAGAGATATCAGTGTTCAGATATCTTCCTGACTGAGAGGGACTGTTGGAGGCAATAGGCACCTGCTAAATATATCTAAACCCATATAGGTTTAATGTAGCCACATATAAAGTGGCTGCACAAGCATTATGGGAAGTCATTAGCAATTAACTATTGACTAAGGCTGACCGAGCAATGACCGAGTGAGGCCCAAGACCGGGAATGCCTTGCATCATCCACTTGAGATAAGATAACTATAACGAACCATTATAGTACCTGGTGTGGAATGTCCTTAATCAAGGACTTCGCTCAGCAAAGCCCCGAGGAACAGAGATAAGGGGAGGCCTATCTCACATAAGGAGGTCATTAATCAGCCCGAGCTGACAAAAACCGAACATGAGGGACAACAGTCTGTATACAGTATCTCCCTTTCAATTCCATCAATAAAATCAGTGATTTCATGAAGTAAGATATGCAACCATGGCCGGGAAAATAACCTGTCCTCTTTAATACTGGTATTCAGATTCACTGTTACTGCTGTAAATTTCAAAGAGATCTTGTGTTGGACAGTGTGAACTCAGTAGCAGAACTTTGAACGATATGATCCAGATTTGAACCTCTGTAGGCATACGTTCAGCTCCGTTTCCCTCCCAGCAATGAACTCGTGTTGTATGGTTTCTGCCATATTCAGATGGATGAGGATTTCCAAAATGATTCTGTAAAGACTGAACTTATAAAGAGGAAGAGTGAAACCCTGAAAGATTTTGCTTACAATGGGAGAACCTGCTGCTGGATTTTGGAAATTCTGATATTACTTAGCAACCTTTCATTCAAAAGTCTGTATTTTCAAATCTGCACAGTAAATTCAATTCCCGCAGTGCAACCTCGCAGAGTGAGATTAAGATGGCTTAGTTTTGTACATTCAGGGGGGTTAATGATTAAATGATGGGAATAGATGTATTGATCTGAGCAATATGCAGATCTGAAATATGTTTTATATATATTTCAACATAATATACATTGTAAAGAAGATTGTATGAACCTTTTGACTGCATCTAACTTGAATTACTAACGAGCAGAGACATTTACTTTCCTTGGAAACTCTCATTAATTCCAGTCATTGAACAGGGTAAATTAACGCATCTGGTCCGGCACTTTAGATATGGAACAGAAAGTATGTTATAATCTACATATATTATACACAAGTAGAAATTCATAACAAAAAATCACTGGCACAGCATGACGAAATGATTACTTTACATTCAGACACTGTCCCTGAACCATGAAACAGGTCCGCTCATAAGTAAAATTCCCGTGTACACCATGACCTACTGATTATTTTTGCAAATATGACGTTTGTTGAAATTGGTCTTTGGGAGAATTGGATTGTCCCCCTTGCCTCTCCTCGATATTTAAATATATTTAATCCTATAATTATTTCAGCGGGAATAAAGTCTAATGCTGCTGTGAGCAACTGATTGCGTTCACGCGGTTGGGGGTAATATATTAGCATAGAAACATAGGAACATAGAAACATAGAAAATAGGTGCAGGAGTAGGCCATTCAGCCCTTCTAGCCTGCACCGCCATTCAATGAGTTCATGGCTGAAAATGCAACTTCAGTACCCTCTTCCTGCTTTCTCGCCATACCCCTTGATCCCCCGAGTAGTAAGGACGTCATCGAACTCCCTTTTGAATATATTTAGTGAATTGGCCTCAACTACTTTCTGAGGTAGAGATTTCCACAGGTTCACCAGTCTCTGGGTGAAGAATTTTCTCCTCATATCGTTCCTAAATGGCTTACCACTTATCCTTAGACTGTGACCCCTGGTTCTGGACTTCCCCAACATTGGACACATTCTTCCTGCATCTAAGCTGTCTAAACCCGTCAGAATTTTAAACGTTTCTATGAGGTCCGCTCTCATTCTTCTGAACTCCAGTGAATACAAGCCCAGTTGATATAGTCTTTCTTGATAGGTCGGTCCCGCCATCCCGGGAATCAGTCTGGTGAACTTTCGCTGCACTCCTTCAATAGCAAGAATGTCCTTCCTCAAGTTAGGAGACCAAAACTGTGCACAATACTCCAGGTGTGGCCTCACCAGGGCCCTGTAGCAACACCTCCCTGCCCCTGTACTCAAATCCCCACGCTATGAAGGCCAACATGCCATTTGCTTTCTTAACTGCCTGATGTACCTGCATGCGAACCTTCAATGACTGATGTACCATGACATCCAGGTCTCGTTGCACCTCCCCTTTTCCTAATCTGTCAACATTCAGATAATAGTCTGTCTCTCTGTTTTTACCACCAAAGTGGATAACCTCACATTTTTCCACATTATACTTCATCTGCCATGCATTTGCCCACTCACCGAACCTATCCAAGTCACTCTGCAGCCTCATAGCATCCTCCTCGCAGCTCACACTGCCACCCAACTTAGTGTCATCCGCAAATTTGGAGATACTACATTTAATCCCCTCGTCTAAATAATTAATGTACAATGTAAACAGCTGGGGCCCCAGCACAGAACCTTGCGGTACCCCACTAGTCACGGACTGCCATTCTGAAAAGTACCCATTTACTCCTACCCTTTGCTTCCTGTCGGACAACCAGTTCTCAATCCACGTCAGCACACTACCCCCAATCTCATGTGCTTTAACTTTGCACATTAATCTCTTGTATGGGACCTTGTCGAAAGCCTTTTGAAAGTCCAAACATACCACATCAACTGGTTCTCCTTGCCCACTTTACTGGAAACATCCTCAAAAAATTCCAGAAGATTTGTCAAGCTTGATTTCCCTTTCACAAATCCATGCTGACTTGGACCTATCATTTCACCATTTTCCAAATACACTGCTATGACATCCTTAATAATTGATTCCATCATTTAACCCATTACTGAGGTCAGGCTGACCGGTCTATAATTCCCTGTTTTCTCTCTCCCTCCTTTTTTAAAAAGTGGGGTTACATTGGCTACCCTCCACTCGATAGGAACTGATCCAGAGTCAATGGAATGTTGGAAAATGACTGTCAATGCATCCGCTATTTCCAAGGCCACCTCCTTAAGTACTCTGGGATGCAGTCCATCAGGCCCTGGGTATTTATCGGCCTTCAATCCCATCAATTTCCCCAACACAATTTCCCAACTAGTAACGATTCCCTCAGTTCCTCCTCCTTACTAGACCCTCTGACCCCTTTTATATCCGGAAGGTTGTTGGTGTCCTCCTTAGTGAATACCGAACCAAAGTACCTGTTCAATTGGTCTGCCATTTCCTTGTTCCCCGTTATGACTTCCCCTGATTCTGACTGCAGGGGACCTATGTTTGTCTTTACTAACCTTTTTCTCTTTACATACCGATAGAAACTTTTGCAATCCGCCTTAATGTTCCCTGCATGCTTCTTCTCATACTCCATTTTCCCTGCCCTAATCAAATCCTTTGTCCTCCTCTGCTGAGTTCTAAATTTCTCCCAGTCCCCAGGTTCGCTGCTATATCTGGCCAATTTGTATGCCACCTCCTTGGCTTTAATACAATCCCTGATTTCCCTTGATATCTGCGGTTGAGCCACCTTCCCTTTTTTATTTTTACGCCAGACAGGAATGTACAATTGTTGTAATTCATCCATGCCCTCTCTAAATGTCTGCCATTGCCCATCCACAGTCAACCCCTTAACTATCATTCGCCAATCTATCCTAGCCAATTCACGCCTCATACCTTCAAAGTTACCCTTCTTTAAATTCTGGACCATGGTCTCTGAATTAACTGTTTCATTCTCCCACCTAATGCAGAATTCGACCATACAATGGTCACTCTTCCCCAAGGGGCCTCGCACAATGAGATTGCTAATTAATCCTCTCTCATTACACAACACCCAGTCTAAGATGGCCTCCACCCTAGTTGGTTCCTCGACATATTGATCTAGAAAACCATCCCTTATGCACTCCAGGAAATCCTCCTCCACCGTATTGCTTCCAGTTTGGCTCGCCCAATCTATGTGCATATGAAAGTCACCCATTATAACTGCTGCACCTTTATTGCATGCACCGCTAATTTCCTGTTTGATACCCTCTCCAACATCACTACTACTGTTTGGAGGTCTGTGCACAACTCCCACTAACGTGTTTTGCTCTTTGGTGTTCTGCAGCTCTACCCATATAGATACCACATCATCCAAGCGAATGTCCTTCCTAACTATTGCATTAATCTCCTCTTTAACCAGCAATGCGACCCCACCTCATTTTCCTTTTATTCTATCCTTCCTGAATGTTGAATAACCCTGGATGTTGAGTTCCCAGCCCTGATCGTCCTGGAGCCACGTCTCCGTAATCCCAATCACAACATATTTGTTAACATCTATTTGCACAGTTAATTCATCCACTTTATTAATGATACTCCTTGCATTAAGACACAAAGCATTCAGGCTTGTTTTTTTAACACCCTTTGTCCTTTTAGAATTTTGCTGTACAGCATGATAGGAGATTGGCTATCGAACAGCAAACAGTGAGCAGGAATAAATGGTTCATTCTATGGGTTGCAACCAGTAACTAGTGGGGTGCCACAGGGATCAGTGCTGGGACCCCAATTATTTACAATCTATATTAACCACTTGGAATAAGGGACTGAGTGTAACGTAGCCAATTTGCTGACGATATAAATATGTGAGGAAAATCAATGTGTGTGGAGGCCACAAAAAATCTGCAAAAGGACATAGACAGGCTAAGTGAGTGGGCAAAAATTTGTCAGATGTAGTATAATGTTGGAAACTGTGAGGTCATGCACTTCGGGAGCAAAAATCGAAGAGCAAGTTATTATTTAATTGGAGACAGATTGTACAGTGGGACCTGGGGGTTACTTGTGCATGAAACACAAAAGGTTAGTATGGAGGCACAGCAAGTGATCAGGAAGTCCAATGGTATCTTGGCATGTATTGCAAAGGGGATCGAGTATAAAAGCAGGGAAGTCTTGCTGCAGCTGTGACCACACCTGGAACACTGCGTGCAGTTTTGGTTTCCATTTTTACGAAATGATATACTTGCTTTGGAGGCACTTCAGAGAAGATTCAGTAGGTTGATTCCGGAGATGAGTGGAATTACTTATGAGTAAAGTTTGAGTAGGTTGGGCCTCTTTTCAATGGCATTCAGAAGAAGGAGAGGTGATTTCATCGAACGTATAATATTATGAGGGGGCTTGCAGAGAGTATGTTTCCACTGATGGGGGAGACGAGAACTAGGGGGCATGAACTTAGAATAAGGGGCCGCCCATTTAAAACAGAGAAGAGGAGAAATTTCTTCTCTCAGAGGGTTGTAAATCTGTGGAATTCGCTGCCTCAGCGAGCTGTGGAAGCTGGGACATTGAATAAATTTCAGACAGAAATATACATTTTCTTAAACAATAAGGGGATAAGGTGTTATGGAGAGCGGGCGGGGAAGTGGAGCTGAGTCCATGATCAGATCAGCCATGATCTTATTGAATGGCAAAGCAGGATCGAGGGGTCGTATGGCCTATTCCTGCTCCTATTTCTTATGTTCTTCTGTTCTTGTATTAGCATGGATAGAGGATTGGCTAACAACAGAACAGAGAGAGTTGCGATAAATGGGTAATTTTCAGGTTGGCAAACAGTAACTAGTGGGGTGCCACACGGAGCAGTGTTGGGTATTGAACTTTTTACAATCTATATTAATGACTTGGATGAATGAACCGAGTGTAATCTAGCCAAAATGCTGATGATACAAAGATCGGTGGGAAAGCAAGTTGTGACGATGGTGCAAAGAATCTGCAAAGGGATATAGATAGGCTAAATCAGTGGCCAAACATTTGGAAGATGGAATATAACTTGCGAAAATGTGAGGCTTTAGTAGGAAATATAAAAAAGAAAATTATTATTTAAGTGTGGAACTAGTACAAAATGCTGTAATACAAAATGATCTGCCGGTTCTTGTGCATCAAATTCAAAACGTTAGTATGCAGGTAGAGCAAGTAATCAGGAAGGCAAATGGAATGTTGGCCTCAATTGCAAAGGGGATGGAGTATAAAAGTAGGGAATACCTGATACAACTGTACGGGGCTTTGGTAAGACCACACCTCGAGTACTGCATGCAGTTTTTGTCTCCTTAAATAAGGATATTCTTGAATTGGAGGCAGTTCAGAAAAGGTGCACAAGGTTGAATCCTGAGAAGAAGTGGAGTCATACAAAGAAAGATTGAGCTGGTTGTGCTTATACTCTTTGAAGTTTAGAAGAGTGAGAAGTAATCTTAATGAAACGTCTACGATTCTGAGGGGGCTTGACACAGGTTAGATGCAGACAGCATGTTTTCCCTCATGGGGGAATCGAGAACTAGGGAACATAGTTTCAGAATAAGGGGTCGCCCATTGAAAACACAAATGAGGAGGAATGTATTCTCCCAGAGGGTGGTGAATCTTTGGAATTATCTCCCCAGAGAGCTGTGAAGGCTGGGTCTTTGAATCTATTTGATGTGGTGATAGACTGATGTATCAATGATAATGGAGTCAAGGTTTATGGGGAGTAGGTAGAGAAGTGGATTTGAGGCTCGGATCAGATCAGCCATGAACTTATTGAAGGGCGCAGCAGGCTCGAGAGGTCAAATGGCTTACCCCTGCTCCTAGCTATTATGTTCCTATGTCCATAGGACAATCTTCCATCGCATCAATTACATTAGCATGCATTATATACTTCCAGAAATCTGGGACGGTCTCAGTCAGAGATACAGCATTAATTCAGTTAGTACACGTTAATCTGATATATCAGTCCAAGAATTTCATAGAGAATCAGATTGCAATTCCAATGCAGTCCATTAGTTCAGTTTGACTATACATTATATATCTGTCCAAAAATCTCAGAGAGTAACGGTATCACATCAAAAAGTAATACAGACTGAACTACACATTATATGCCATTTCAAGAATCTCAGAGAGAATCTGACTGAGATAGAGTACAAACAAATAAGTACACAAGAAGTTGGAGCAGCAATAGACCATTCTGACCGTCGAGGCTGCGGCACTACTCAGTGAGATCAAGGCTGATCTTCTATCTTAACTCCAATTTTCTGTCCTGTCCCCATATCCCTTGATTCGCTTAATATCCCAAAATATATTGATCTCTGTCTTGATATACTCCAAGACTGAGCCTCCACAGCTCTCTGGGGTAACGAATTCCAAACATTAACCACCATGTGAATGAAGAGTTTTCTGCCAATCTCTATCCTAAACGGCTGAACCCTTATTCGAAGACTGCGAACCCTTGGGTTAGGTTCCACTGCCAGAGGAAACATCCTCTCTGCATCTACCCTGTCAATCCCTGTAAGAATGTGGCGGGTTTCAATGAGATCACCTCTCATTCTTCCAAAAGTGGAGAAAACATAGGTCTGCGCTACTCAATCTGTCCTCAAAGGACAATCCCCCATCCCATCAATTCCAGTAGTGCAGATTGAACTACATATGTTATACCATTCCAAGAGTCTCAGAGATAATCTGACGGAGATGCAATATAAGAATATAAGCACATACGAATAGGGAACAGGAAGAGGCTATTCGGCCCCTCGAGCCTGCTCCTCCATTTAATGAGATCATGGCTGATCATTACCTCAACTCAACTTTCCTGCACGAGCACCATATCCCTTGATTCCCTTGATATCCAAAATTCCACCAAAAACTGTCTTGAATATTCTCAAAGACTGATGGGTCGAAAGTGGGCATGGCTGCTTTTGAGGCGGTGTCAACGCCTGAGTGCTCATTTTAGTGTCACGCGTTAGATGCCGTCTGAAACTGCGAAATTGAGTTTTGACACCCGAAGATGAGAGGGCAGCACTAAAAGTGACGATACACGCTCATCGTCAGGCACCAACAGGGCGGGAGGTCTGGAGGCCTACTGCATTTTGTGACAGACGTTTACCGGCATGCGAGCTTGAAAAACGGGAAGAAAAACAGAACAAACACTTCTCCGACCTAGACCCACACTTCACCATTGGTACAACTAATAAATCAATGCCGAAAGGAAGAATGAAATTAAAACGTAGCTTGCTCTCTGCCGGCGTTAACGGGCGGCGTTATCAAGCAAATTACAAAGATTCTCCACCCTCTGAGCATCTGTTCAATTAGCACAGACATAATAATCTCTGTCTTGATATACCCAAAACTGAGCCACCACAACCCTCTAGGGTAGCGAATTCCAAAAATTCACCACCATCTGAGTGAAAAGGTTTCTTCCCTTCTCTGTCATAAATGACCGACCATTTATTCTGAGACTCTGACCACAGGATCTAGACTACTCAGCCAGAAGAAACATCTTCCCTGCATCTGCCCTGTCAAGCCGTGTACGAATTGTGTTTGTATCAATCAGATCACCTCTCATTTTTCTAAAATCTAAAGAATATAGGTCAACGTTGCTCAATTTCTCCTCATAGGACAATCCTCCAACTCATCAATTACATTAGAACAGACTGAACCACACATTAGGTATGACCAAAATCTCAGACGCAGACGGAGATCCAGTATTAATCTAATGAGTACAGGCTGACCTGCACAATATATACCAGTCGAAGACTTTCATAGAGAATCAGACTGCGATGCCAATACATTCCAATAGCACAGATTGAGCTGTACATTATATACCAGTCCAAAAATCGCAGAGATTAAAATTGGTACATCGAATAAATAAAGGTTGAAATATATCAAAAAGCAATACTTACCTTGCACTCTGCTGACGCTAAAATACGGCGTTACCAAGCGAATTTCATTCTTGAGATTTCCAAATGCCTCTGCGTATGGAAGTCCAAATAGTCACTTCACACTGGCAGTCTATTCGATCACAACAGGCAGAACTACATTTTACATCCCAGTCTAAAATTCTCAGACAATGTCTGACTCCGATACCGTATGAATTCCACGAGCACAGATAGAAGTACACATTATATAGCAGTCTCAAATTGCCAGGAAGTGTCAGATTGGCATACCGTATAAATCTTATATAAATACAGTATAAATCGCTGAGAACTCAATTTTGAAGTGGAAGCAAGTCTTCCTCGATTTCAAGGGACGGCCTATGTTGATTAGAATGATGATAAATATTTCAGCAGGGACAGAACTACACATTATATACCAGTCCAAAAACGGCAGGAAATGTCAGACTGGCATGCAGTATAAATAGTGTATAAATGCTGTATAAATATCTGAGAACGCACTTTTAGAGTGAAAGCAATCTTCCTCGATTTCGGGGTACTGCTTATATTGAGGATGATGATAATAAATACTACAGCATGACAGAACTACAAATTATATATCAGTCTAATTGTGTCAGACTGCGCCAGACTGAGATAGAGTATCAATTCCATAAGCAACGATAGAACAACACATTATTTAACAGTACAGAATCACAGCAATTACCAGACTGAGATACAGCATCAAGTCCATCGGTTTTGTGTGAATATATTATATACCAGTCCCAACATCGCATATTTCGACGTCCATCTTGATTCTCGCTTCAGCTCATCCGCTGCTGAAGCAATCATCCATGCCTTCATTACCTCTACACTTGACTCTTAAAATACTCTCCTGTTTGGCCTCCCAAATTTTACCCTTGTCAACCCGAGGTGATGCAAAACTCGGCTGCCCCTATGCTAACTCGCACAAGTCCCGCTCAACCATCATCCCTTTGCCTGCTGGCCTATAATGGCTCCCGTTTAAGCATTGCCTCCATTTCAAAATTCTCAGCCTTTTGTTCAAATATCTACATGGTCTCGCCCCTCATTATCTGTAACATCTCCTCCAACCCCATGATGCGCTCCAATAATCCTGCCCTTATTATCCCTGATAATAATCGCTCAACCATTGCTGGCCGTGTCTTCTATTGCCGAAGCAAACCCAAGATCTGGAACACCCTCGCTAAACAGCTCTGCCTCTCTACACTCTTTCCTACTTCAACACGCTTCTTTAAACCTATCTCGTCACCTGCTCTCATTTCTCCATAAGCGGCTCGGTGTTAATTTTTTTTAAATTTCACAAAACAGTGAAGCGCCTGAGGACGTTTCACTAAGTTCAAAGCGCTACATAATACAATTTGTTGTTGTTGTTTCAAGATGCACCACTGATTTAAAGATTAACAGTTGTCTGAATCGCCATCTGTCCATCATGGATCAGCGCCAAGCGCACTTGTCTCTGATTTAAAAGTTTCAAACTTGCCAAGCATTTTATACATTTCAATAAAATCAACGTTCATTCTTTTAAAATTGAGAACATCAGCACAATCTACACAAATTCTCTTCTTATTGGAAAGCCTTCATCTCTCAGGAATCAATCAGGCGAACCTTGATTGCATCTCCGTAGAAATAGTGGATGCATTGGTGATCATTTTCCAAACAGTCTATCGAATCTGGATAAGTTCCTATGGACTGGAGGGTAGCTAATGTAACACCACTTTTTAGGAAAGGAGGGAGAGAGAAAACGGGTAATTATAGACCGATTAGCCTGACATCAGTAGTGGGGAAAATGTTGGAATCAATTATTAAAGATGAATTAGCAGCACATTTGGAAAGCAGTGACAGGATCGGTCCAAGTCAGCGTGGATTTATGAAAAGGAAATTATGCTTGACCAATCTTCCAGAATTTTTTGAGGATGTAATTCGTAGAGTAGACAAGGGAGAACTAGTGGATGTGGTGTATTTGGACATTCAAAAGGCTTTTGACAAAGTCCCACACAAGAGATTGGAGTGCAAAATTAAAGCACATGGTTTTGGGGATAATGTACTGACGTGGATAGAGAACTGGTTGGCAGACAGGAAGCAGAGCGTCGGGATAAACGGGTCCTTTTCAGAATGGCAGGCAGTGACTAGTGGGGTGCCGCAGGGCTCAGTGCCTGGACACCAGCTATTTACAATATACATCAATGATTTAGATGAAGGAATTGAGTGTAATATCTCCAAGTTTGCAGATAACCCTAAGCTGCGTTGTGGTGTGAGCTGCGAGGAGGATGCTAAGAGGCTGCAGGATGACTTTGGCAGGTACGGTGAGTGGGCAAATGCATGGTGGATGCAGTATAATGTGGATAAATGTGAGGTTATCCATTTTGGTGGCAAAAACGCGAAGACAAATATCATCTGAATGGCGGCAGATTAGGAAAAGGGGAGGTGCAACGAAACCTGGGTGCCATGGTTCATCAGGCATTGAAAGTTGGCATGCAGGTACAGCAGGTGGTGAACTAGGCAAGTGGCATGTTGGCCTTCATAGCTAGGCCTTTTGAGTAGAGGAGCAGGGAGGTGTTACTGGACTTGTATAGGGAATTGATGAGGCATCATCTAGAATATTGTGTTCAGTTTTCGTCTCCTAATCTGAGGAAGGACGTTCTTGCTATGGAGTGAGCACAGCGAACGTTCACCAGACTGATTCCCGGGATGGCAGGACTGACATTTGAGGAAAGAATGGATCGACAAGGTCTGTATTCACTGGAGTTTAGAAGGATTTGAGGGGATCTCATAGAAATATATAAAATTCTGACGGGACTGGACAGGTTAGATGCAGGAAGAATGTTACCGATGTTGGGGAATTCCAGAACCAGGAGACACAGTCTAAGGATAAGGGGTAGGCCATTTAGGACTGAGTTGAGGAGACACTTCTTCACTGAGAGTTGTTAACGGTTGCAATTCTCTACCGCAGAGAGTTGATGCCAGTTCATTGGATATATTCAAGAGGGAGTTAGATATGGTCCTTGCGGCTAAAGGGATCAAGGGTTATGGAGAGAAAGTAGGAAAGGGGTACTGATGTGAATGATCAGCCATGATCTTATTGAATGACGGTGCAGGCTCGAAGGGCCGAATGTCCTTCTCCTGCAACTATTTTCGATGTTTCCTCGAAAGTATATTTACGTCCTTATGTAAGGAAACAAAACTGTACACAATACAAATTCTCCGTTCTTTTATCGCACAAATGATGAAGCGAGAGATAGCCGAAGTTTCCAGGAGCCGAAGTGAATCCGAGCTACGTTTGAAATTGTATTAATTTACATATTTAGAAGAAAGTTGCTGGACAGAGTCCCGAATCAGTGAGAGATTCCCTGAAACTGTTGTTGAATAGCATTTATATCAAAAATCCCTTGAACTATTTGCCTATTAATTCAGAGCGGGGCATCGCCTGTAAAATCAGTCTAAACATGCAAAGCACAAAACCGCCAAACAGGGTTTTAAACCCGACGACTCTAAAATTAAGAGAATAATGCTCGACTGAGCCATCCAGACACAAGCCATTATCACAAACCGGAAAATTGCAATCACCTGACCCAACGCATGTAAGCTGACCCATCACCTGAAATTGATCAATAGACAATCACTGAACTTAACACATATAAACTTAGAAACATAGAAACATAGAAATTAGGTGCAGGAGTAGGCCATTCGGCCCTTCGAGCCTGCAGCACTATTCAATATAATCATGCCTGATCATGCAACTTCGGTAACCCATTCCTGCTTTCTATCCATACCCCTTGATCCCTTTAGCTGTAAGGGCCACATCTAACTCACTTTCGAATATGTCTAATGGACTGGCCTCAAAAACTTTGTGATGGAGAATTCCAAAGGTTCACATTTCTCTTAGTGAAGAATGTTCTCCTCTTCTCGGTGCTAAATGGCTTACCCCTTATCAATATACTGTGACCCCTGGTTCTGGACTTCGTCAACATCGGGAACATTCTCCCTGCATCTAACCTGTCCAATCCCGTCAGAATGTTATATGTTTCTTTGAGGTCCATCTCATTCTTCTAACTTCCAGGGAATATAAGCCGAGTCGATCCTATCTTTCTTCCAATGTCAGTCCTGCCATCCCTGGAATCAGTCTGGTGAACGTTCACTGCACTCCTCAATAGCAAGAATGTCCTTCCTCATATTAGGATACCAAAACTGTACACAATATTCAAGGAGTGGCATCACCAAAGCCCGATGCATCTGCAGCAAGACCTCCCTTCTCATACACTCAAACCCTGTCGTTATGAAGCCCAACATACTATTTGCCTTCTTCACCGCCTGCTGTACTTGCATGTCAACTTCCAATGACTGATGTACCACGACACCTAGGTCTCGTTGTACCTCCCCTTTTCCTAATCTGTCATCATTTCAGTTAGCATTCTGCCTCCCTGTTTTTGCCTCCAAAGTGGATAATCTGACATTTATCCACATTATACTGCATCTGCCATGGATTTGCCTACTCACCTAACCTGTCGAAGTCACCTTGCAGCTTCTTAGCATCCTCATCACAGCTCACACTGCAACCCAGCTTAGTATCATCAGCAAACTTGGAGATGTTACATTCAATTCCATCGTCCAAATCATCAATGCATATTATAAATAGCTGGGGTCGCAGCACTGAACGCTGTGTTACACCACGAGTCACTGCCTGCCATTCTGAAAAGGCCCCGTTTATTACTGCTCTTTACATCCTGTCTGCCAGCCAGTTATCTACCCACGTCAATACATTACCCCCAATACTATGTGCTTTAATTTTGCACACTAATCTCTTGTGTGGGACCTTGTCAAAAGCTTTGTGAAAGTCCAAATGCACTACATCTACTGTTTCTCCCTTGTCCACTCTACTAGTTACATCCTCAAAAAATTCCAGAAGATTTGTCAAGCATGATTTCCCCTTCATAAATCCATGCTGACTTGAACCGATCCTGTCACTGCTTTCCAAATGCGCTGCTATTACGCCTTTAATAATTGATTCCAACATTTTCCCCACCACCGATGTCAGGCTAACCAGTCTATAATTCCCTATTTTACCTCTCCCTTCTTTTATAAAAAGTGGGATTACATTAGCTACCATCCAATCCATAGCAACTGATCCACACTCTATATAATGTTGGAAAATTATCACCAATGCATCCATTATTTCTAAGGCCACTTCCTTATGTACTCTGGCATGCAGACTATCATGCCCTGGGGATTTATCGGCCTTCAATCCCATCAATTTCGCTAACACAATTTCCTGACTAATAATGATTTGCTTCAGTCCTCCTTTTCGCTAGACCCTCGGTCCTCTAGTATTTCTGGAAGATTATTTATATCTTCCTTAATGAACATAGAACCAAAGTATTTGTTCAATTGGTCTGCCGTTACTTTGTTCCCCATTATAAATTCGCCAGATTCTTACTGCAAGAGACCTATATTTGTCTTCATTAATCGTTTTCTCTTCGCATATCTATAGAAGCTTTTGCAGTCAATTTTTATGTTTCCTGCAAGCTTACTCTCTCATTATATTCCCGACCTACACCCCCTCCTAATTAAAGCCTTTGTCCTCCTTGCTGCATTCTAAATGTATCCCAGTCCTCAGGCTTGCTGCTTTTTCAGGCCAATTTATATGTCTCTTGCTTGGATTTGACACTATTCCTAATTTCCCTTGTTTGCCACGATTGAGCCACTTTCGACTTTTTATTTTTTCGCCAGACAGGGATGTACAAATGTCTACAATTGCCTATCCACTGTCAAGCCTTTAAGTATCATTCTCCAGTCTATCCTAGCCAATTCACGTTTCATAACATCGAAGTTGCCTTTCTTTAAGTTCAGTACCCTAGTCTCTGAATTAACTGTGTTACTCTCCATCCAAATGAAGCTTTCCACCACATTATGCTCGCTCTTCTCCAAGGGGCCTCGCACAACAAAATTATTAATTTATCCTAACTCGTTACACAAAACCCAGTCTTGGATGGCCTGCTCTCCAGTTGGTTCCTGGACATATTGGTCTAGAAAGTCATCCTTTATACACTGCAGGAAATCCTCCTCCACCGTGTTGCCACAAGTTTGCTTAGCCCAAACTATATGTAGATTAAAGTCACCCATGATAACCGATGCACCTTTATTGCATGCATCCCTAATTTCCTATTTGATGCCATCCCAAAAATCACTACCGCTGTTTCTTGGTCTGTACACAACTCCCACTAGCGTTTTCTGCCCTTTGGTGTTCCGTAGCTCTACCCACACAAATTCCACATTATCTAAGCTAATATCCTAGTTTACCATTGCTTCAAGCTCCACTTGAACCAGCTACGCGACTGCACCTCATTTTCCTTTCTGCCTATCCTTCCTGAATGTTGAATAACACTGGATGTTGAGTTCCCAGCCTTGGTCACCCTGGAGCCATGTCTCCATTATCCCAATTACGTCATATCTGTAAACTATTTCTGCACAGTTATTTCCTCCACTTTTTTACGAATGCTTCTCACTTTGAGACACGGGGCCTTCAGGCTTGTTCTTCAACAGTCTTTGTCCTTTTAGAATTATGTTGTAATGTGTTCATTCTTGATTTTTGCCTTTGATTTTTCTGCCTTCCACCTTTCCTTTTCTCCTTTCTACCTTTTGCGTCTGCCCCCATTTTACTTCCATCTATCTCCCTCCATAGATTCGCATCCCTCTGCCATATTAGTTTAATCTCTCCTCAACAACATTAGCAAACAGTCCGCTTAGGACATTGGTTCCGGTCCTGCCCAGGTGCAGACCGTCCGGTTTGTATTGGTCCTATCTTCCCCAGAACAGGTTCCAAAATCCCAGGAATTTGAAACCCTCGAGCTTGCACCATTCCTCAAGCCACGTATTCATCTTAACTATCCTTCTATTTGTACTCTGCCTGGCACGTGGCACTGGTAGCAATCCTGAGATTACGAATTTTGAAGTGCTCCTTTTTAATTCAACTCCTAGCTCGCTAAATTCAGCTTGTTGGACCTCATCCTGTTTTTTTAACTATATCGTTGTTACCTATTTGCACCACGACAACTGGCTGTTCAACCTGCACCTCCAAAATATCCTGCAGCCGCTCCGAGACATCCTTGGAACTTGCACCAGGGAGGCAACATGCCACCCTGGAGTCTCGATTGCGGCCGCAGAAACGCCTATCTTTTCCCCTTACAATAGTATCCCCTGCCAATATAGCTCTCACACTCTTTTTCCTGCCCTCCTGTGCAGCAGAGACACCTATGGTGCCATGAACATGGATGCTACTGCCTTCCCCTGATGACTCATCCCCCTCAACAGTACCCAAAGCAGTGTATCTGTTTTTAGGGAGATGAACCCATGGTCCTCCGGAACTATCTTCCTTCTACTGCTCTACCTGTTAGTCACCAATTTCCCATATGCTTGAGTAACCTTTAGCTGTGGTGTGACCCACGCACTAAGCGTGCTATTCACGGCATCATCAGTATCGCGGATGATCCAATGTGAGTCCATGTGCAGCTCCAGTGCCTCAATGTGGTCTGTAAGGAGCTGCAGCTGGACACACTTCCTGCACACATAGCAGTGGCCCAGCAGCCACAAACTGAGCAAGACATAGTTATCTAAACCAAAACATGTAAACTGACTGATCACCCAGAAATTCCTCCAGTACCAATTAACCGAACCAGGAACAGTAGAGTTACACATCACCCTAAGATGATGCCAATGCACGGTCTAATTCAGTGATCAGCTGGCAGTTAACATTGACAGTTACATTGCGGAAATCGGAAATTCAAAGCATATTAGAGTCGGAATAAATCGATTACATGGAATACACAGTTACAGCTAAAGAATAATGCGTTTGAATGCTCAAACAGGCGTGAGAGAACCGATCATGTGATACCTATTGACACTATTAGGGACTATCCAGAAACATCACTGACCAGAGGGTTGAAGGCAAAAGGTAGAAACCAACATTAGTGCTAATATCGAAAAGATCTGGCTGAATTATCTGTGAGAAGTTTTGAATTCTGGTGTTCATGGAGAGGCTGCTGATCACTTGAGCGGATGCCTGATTCTCACACAAACGAAACCTGCACTGAGGCATTCAGGTTGCCTTACATATTAGTGATAGGCAGCTGGGCTCAGAAGTGTGATAGATTATTGCAACTCATGGTTAGAATAGAACGGAATATATTTAACATGAGGTATTGAAGATGAACACTCAGAGCATCGGAATAATTGAAACATTGTCCCTTCAATCATCAAACTGCCTGTCTGGAGAACCCAAAGAGATTTGGTAAAGTGATCTGTTCAATTACGAAAGTCAAGCTCAGTAATGAAGATACTAATGCAGCAGATTTTGGTTAGAGGTGCTAATGCAACAAAGAAAACATTAAATTGACTGTTCCAGAAGGCGTGCTGCGAATTTTGATCAATTTCCCAAAGTGTGATTCGGGCTCTTTGGAAACGTACAGATAAGGAGGCGGCGAGAGGATGAGGGGAACCGCTGTCAACACTACTTTCCATCTGGTAGCGTCAGTCTGTGTAACCCAGGGGAGCGAAAATTCAAAGTCACTGGAAAGCTGATTTTAATCAACAGGAAGGTTATCACAGCAGACAGACTAAAGTAAAAAAGTGAACTCTCCAGCAAACAGTCCAGGAGACAGATAATTTGAAGGAGAGCTTGAAGATGGTCAAGATAAACAACAAGGAGGAAACTAATGAGTATTGAGCCTCCCTGTCTCCCGAATAAGAAGATTTGGGAATATTGAGCTGCGAGTTCCGCCACTAATATAAAGTTTGGTTGAGTCGCTATCTGTCTCCTTGGCTCAGCTTGGAGCGCCCTCACCTCTGAGGTTGAAAGTCCAAGCCCCCTATGAATTCTATAATTTTAAATCAGGTTGCCTCTCATTCTTCTAAACACGAGAGTATACAGGTCCATTTAACCCGATGTCTCCTTATCGGACTGACCTCACATCCAGGAAATCAATCTGATGAAACTTGATTGCACGTCCTCTAAAGAAAGTTTGAAGTTTCCTGAAGTGTGGAGACCAAAACTGTAAACAGTACAAATTTTTCGTTATTTTCTCCAACCGATTGGAGAATGAAGCCACAGCCAGAAGTCCCAGTGAGCCGAACTGACCCCGAGCTGCGGTTGAAATTGTATTAATTTACATCTTTAACATCAAGATGCTGGAGAAAGTCCGGAAACAGCGAGCGATTCCCTGAAACTGTTGTCGAATGGCATTGATATCAAGCATCCCTTGTACTATTTGCTATGTATTCAGAGCAGGATTCACCTTTGAAATCAGTCTAAACCTGCAAAGCACAAAACCGCCAAACGGGTGTTTAAACCCCACCACTCTGAAAGTAAGAGAATCATGCTCGACCGAGCCAGACAGGCCCAAGCAATGATCACAATCTGACTGATTGCCTAGCCCAACACCTAGCCCAACACATGTAAGCTGACCTATCACCCAGAAACTGACCAATTTGCCATAACCGAAGCTAACACTTCCAAAATGACAAAGCAGACAGAGACTGAACAAGTGACCATTATATAAACCAACATGTAAACTGACCGGTCATCCAGAAATTGGTCCAGGACCAATTAACTTAACCAGAAACATTAACGTTATGCATTCCCCTAAAATGGTCTAATCATTAAGTGTTACGTGGACAGATTAACCGAGTTACATTACTGATGTAGGAAATTCAAAGTATATTCGACTCTGAATAAAGCGTTTACAAGGAATAAACAGTAAAAGGTGGGGAACAACGGGGCTGAATACTCAATCAGGCGTGCGAGAATCGATCATAACTGGAGGTACATATTTATGCAATTTGGTACTGTCCAGAAAATACACTGACCAGACAGTCTGATGGCGAAACTGAGCTACCAACGTCTGTCCCAATATCGATCAAATCTGGATACATTTTATGTGAAAAGTGGTGTTTTCTGTCCTTCTTGGAGAGGCTGCTGATCACTAGACTGGATGCCTGATTCTCACACAAAGGAAACCTGCCTTGAGATACTCAGGTTACCTTATCCCAGTAGTGCCAGTCAGCTGGGCACAGCAGTATGAGAGTTTCTTCCCACCCATGCTTACAATAGAATATCATATGTTTAAACAGAGATGTCGAGGATGAACACTCAGAGCCAAGCATTGATTCAAGAATGTCCCGTCAATCTTCAAACTCCCTATCTGGAATACCCTTATTTCCCTATTGGATTTATGAGCAACTATATTTTATTTATGGCTCCATAGTTTTGGTTTCTCCCTCAAATTTAAATATTTTCTTCACATCCACACTGCTCAACCCATTCATAATTTCCCAGCCCTCTTTCAGCCCTCCTCTTAATAACCTGAGCTGCTTCCAGCACCACCCAATACCCTCAGCACCTCCACACACTACCCAACATCCTCAGTCCCTCTCCACCCCACTAAATATCCTCGGCTCCTCCCCACACTACCCAATATCCTCAGCTCCTCCACACACTACCCAATATCCTCAGTCCCTCTCCACCCCACTAAATATCCTCGGCACCTCCCCACACTACCCAATATCATCAGCTCCTCCACACACTACCCATTATCCTCAGTCCCTCTCCATCCCACTAAATATCCTCGGCTCCTCCCCACACCACCCAATATCCTCAGCTCCTCCACACACCACCCAATATCCTCAGTCCCTCTCCATCCCACTAAATATCCTCGGCTCCTCCCCACACCACCCAATATCCTCAGCTCCTCCACACACCACCCAATATCCTCAGCTCCTCCCCACCCCACCCAATATCCTCAGACCCTCCTCACCCCACCCAAGCTCCGCAGGCCCTCTCCAGCCCACCCAATATCCTCAGACCCTCCCCACCCCACCCAATATCCTCAGACCCTCCCCACCCCACCCAATATCCTCTGACCCTCCACACCCCAACCAATATCTTCAGACCTTCCCCACCCCACCCAATATCCTCAGACCCTCCCCACCCCACGCAATATCCTCAGACCCTCCCCACCCCACGCAATATCCTCAGCTCCTCTCCACCCCACATATAATCTTCATCTGCTTTCCACCCCACATAATATATTCAGCTGCTCTCCACGCCACATCATATCCTCAGCTCCTCCCCACCAAAACATAGTATCGTCCGTGACTCCCATCCCAATCTAATATCCTCAGCTCCAACCCACCAATTTTACCTCTATTCTTTTTTACTGAATGGGCCAGAAACTCATTTTAGCGCGACATTTTCACAAGTAGGCAAAGTGTCAAACAACAATATTTACAACAGCTTTTACAACAACGACAGCAGCAGCAAGCACTGAAAAGCATATATAGAGATATGATATATTGGCACCCCACCGGCTCAAACCATGAGACAATCATACAAGGTTCGATGCAGGTTTAAAATAATTTCCCTGCTTTTGAATTATAATCCTCTGGAACTGAACTACAGTGCTTTATTTGCACGTTGATGTCCTTATTAACCTCTGTTGCTACGTTTAGTGATTTGTGTAACTGAACCCCAAAATCCCTTTGCAAATCTCCCCCATTTATTCTCAGTTTCCCCAGGGTAAGTAGTGTCCGTATCCCTCGTGCCAAAATGCACCACCTCACACTTACCTATATTGAAAATCGTTTGTTATTTACATGCCCATTATGCAAGTGTTTTTATGGTAGAAGTAATTAACAGCTTTTACTTCGTCATATAAACACTATGTTTTTTAAAAAATGTCAATAATGAGAGGTATACAAAGGGGCTGCATAATCATGTATTAATACTTCAGAAACGTGACTCACACAGTTGTGCATCGACAAACAATCCAAAAGACCAAGGTGAGCTGAAAGGGGCTTATCTATTCGTACAATTTGTATTAATTGTCAAGTGGTCAAATATTAGCCCATCCCCCATGTCACCATAGCAATGGCTGCACAAACATCCCCCATGCAATAAAGGCCAACATTCCATTTGCCTTCCTGATTACTTACTCTACCTACATACTAACTTTTTGTGTTTCATGCACAAATACTCCTAATACGTTTCAATCAGTTTGCCTCTCATTGTTCTAAACACCAGAAGAAACAGGTCCAATTAACTCAATCTCTCCTCAAAGGACAGCCCTCATATCCAAGGAATCAACCTGGTTACCTTGATTGCACCGACTCTAAAGGAAGTTGTAAGTCTCATCAGCTAAGGAAGCCAAAAATGTACACAGTACAAATGAGTCGTTGATTTCTCGCACCGATAGGTGGTGAGTGGAACACTGCCCGAGGTCCCAGTGAGCTGCAGTGATCGCGAGCTGCGGGTGTAATTAAATAAAATGCAATCATTAGCAGCAAGAATCTGGAGTTAATCTCGAATCAGGGATCAATACCCTGAGACTGTTGCCGAATAGCATTTATATCAAACATCCCTTGAACTATTTGGCCATGAATTCAGAGCTCGGGATCGCCTGTGAAATCAGCCCAAAACAGCATAGCACAAAACCGCCAAACGGGGGTTTCAACCCCAACAATAAAAAATTACAAGAATCACGCTCAACTGAGCCAGGCAGGCCCAAGCCATTAACACAAACTGAACAATTGCCTCTCACCTAACACAATACGTGTAAACTGACCCAGCAACCTCAAACTGACCAACGCATCATTATATAAACCAACGCATGTAAACTGACCGTCACACAGAAATTGCTCCAGTACTAATTAACTAACCAAGAAACGTTAAAGTTAACCATCGCCCTAAAATGATGCCAGCACTCGGTCTAATTCAGAGGTAATTAAGTGTTGGCTGGAAATATTAACCTGGTCATATTACCGATGGATCAAATTCAAAGAATATTCGAGTCTGAATAAAGCGATTGCATGGAATAAACAGTGAAAGGTAAATAGCAATGGGGCTGAATGCTCGGAAGGCGTGAGAGAAGCGATTTACCGTGATATACATGTTGACACAATGAGGGAAAGCCCTGCAGCATCAATGACCAGTCTGCTTGATAGCGAAAGGTAGAACCCAACGTTAGTGCGAGTATCGATCAAATCTTGATGCATTTTCTGTGAGAAGTGGAGAATTCTGTTCTTCTTGAAGAGGCTGCTGATCACTTGACTGGATGCCTGATTCTCACACAAAGGGAAACCTGCACTTAGACGCTCAGGTTACTTTATCCCATAAGTGCCAGTCAGGTGGGCGTATCAGTGAGAGAGTTCATTCTCACTCATGTTACAGTGGAACAGAATATATTTAAATAGAGCTATTACGGACAAACTCTCAGAGCAAACTAATGAATAAAACAATGTCCCTTCAATTGACAAACTCCCTGACTGGATAACCATAGTAGATGCAGATCAGACAACAATAGGTAAACTAAAATGTTTAACTGCGGGAGTCAGGCTCAGTAACGAAGATTCGATTGTCTGTATTGGTGGAAAAGTTCTCAGAAACGTTTCATCAATAGTAATGTTTTGGAATCTAAAGGAATGAAGGACAAGCGGTTCGGGTTGAAAAGATGAGGTCAAAGACTTGCCATGGTCTTAATGAATAGCGGCGCTAGCTCGATTGCATATGTGGCGTACTCCGGCTCATAATTCTTATGTCGTTATGTTGTTAATGTCTCAGGGAATAAGATTTTTACCCAAACTCTGTCTTTATTGAGCAGAAAAATGGATGAAGATTTAAACCCATGAGCAAGAGCTGCAGGGACAGCCCTCTCTGCTGGAACATTGCCAGTACAGTGTCAGGTTCATTCAGAATAGGGTTAGAGATTCTCATCTGTGTACCTGTGGCTTAAAGAGGTACCACAAATCGCTGAACTGGAAATTGCATCGCAACACATATGAATAAAAAGCAATGTGAAATTGCAACTGTGCTCATCATGTTATATATGCTTAATATATCGGAGGTTTTGACTATTTTACTGATCGCTGCGATTCTTTTCTATTTGTTGAATTTGCAGCAAATTGAACATCACGGATGCAGTGCAATTGTCATTGAGGAGATTTAGCACACGGTGCAGGGTGGGAGATTTGAGAATTTAAAATGTTGCACAATGTCATTGTTTAACTGCACTGGTTTTTGAATCCTGCTCGCAGCGGACCTGCTCAGTGTTGGACACAATGCCTGCAATAGTCTGCATTCTTTAATCCGTGGAAGGATTTTGGATATTTCTATTCCGCTTTTCAAGAGACTAATGCATCGGCTAGAAACCTATGATCTACTAATGGAGCAAACGTTGCTTTCAGGAGTTATTTCAACAAAGGAAAAGTTAAACTGACTGTTCAAGTAGGCGTGCTGGAAATGTTGTCCAAACTCCGAAGTGTGATTTAGGCTGTGTGCAAAGCTACAGAGAAGGAGACATCGAGACACGGTGGGGAAACGCCCTCAACACTAGTGGCTGTCTGGTAGCGTCAGTCTGTGTAACCATGGGGGAGAGCAAATTGAAAGTCAATGGATAGCCGGTTCTGGGCAGCCCGATTGGTCTCACTGCAGCTGGTTCAAAGTGATGAAGAGAACACTCTCCAGCAAACAGTCCAGGAGATAGACAAACCGAAGGGGAGGTTGAAGGGAGTCAGGAAAAACATCAAGGAGGACACCAACGAACACTGAGCCTTTCCTTCTCCCGAATCAGAAGAATTGGCAATGCTGAGGTGTGAGTTGTACCATCACTGAAAGGTTGGCTGAATCATCATCTGTCTTCCGTGGATTAGCTTGCAGCGCACTCACCTCTGAGTTTGAAGCTCCAAGCCCTCTAGGAAATCCATACATAAGAACATAAGAAATAGGAACAGGAGTCGGCCATTTGGCCCCGCAAGCCCTGCTCTGCCATTCAATAAGACCATGGCTCATCTGCTCATGCGCTCAGCTCTACTTCCCAGATCGCTTCCCATAACACTTTAGACACTTATCGTTCCAAAATAATTCTATCTCCGCCTTAAGTATATTCAATGACCCAGACTCCACCTCTCTCTCGGGCAAGGAATTCCTCAGATTTACAACCATCTGAGGGAAAGATTTCTCCTCATCTCGATATTAAAATAAGTTGTCCCTTATGTTAAGTCTATGGCCCCTAATTTTGCTTTCCCCTATCAGTTGAAATATCTTCTCGGCATCCACCTTGTCGAACCCCCTCATTATCTCATAAGTTTCAATCATATCATCTCTAATTCTTCTGAACTTCAATGTGTATAGGCCCAACCTACTCAGCCATCCGCATAAGTCAAACCACTTATCTCCGGAACCAACCTAGTGAACGTTCTCTGAACAGCCGCCAATTCATGTATATCCCTCCATAAACATGGAGATCAAAACTGTACGCGGTACTCCAGGTGAGGCCTCACCAATACACTATTGCAGTTGTAGCAGGAGTTAATTGCATTGATGCTCCATTCCCCTTGAAATTAAGGCCAACATTCCATTTGCCTTCCTGATAATTGCTGTATCTGCATGTTAACTTTTTGTGCTAATTGTACAAGGACCCCAATATGTTTCAATCAGTTTCCCTTTCATTGTTCTACACTTCTGAATAAGCAAATCGATTTAACTCAAACTCTCCACATAGGACAGCCCTCACCTCCAAGGAATCAAGCTGATGAACCTTGATTGCACCCCTTCAAAAGTAAGTTTTAAGTTTCCTGAGCTAAGGAGACGAAAACTGTACACAGTACAAATTATTCATTGTTTTCTCGCCCCGATGGGTCGTGAATGGAAACACAGCCCGAAGTCCCAATGAGCCGAACTGACACCGAGCTGCAGGTGAAATTAAATAAAATTCAATCATTAGCAGCAAGAATCTGGAGAGAATCTCGAATCGGGGACTAATACCCTGAAACTGTTGTCGAATAGCATTCATATCAAACATCGCTGGTACTATTTGTCCATGAATTGAGAGTTCTGGGTCTCCTGTGAAATCAGCCTAAAATTGCAAAGCACAAAACCGCCAAACGGGGGTTTGAACCCCGCAAATCTAAAATTAAGAGAATCATGCTCGACCGAGCCACACAGGCCCAACTCATTATCAAAAACTGACCAATTGCCCATCACCTAACCCAACGCATGTAAGCTGACCTATCACCCAGAAACTGACCAATTGACCATAACCGAAACTAACACATCCAAAATTAGCCAGCAGCCAGAAACTGAACAAGTGATCATTATATAACCCAACACGTGTAAACTGACCGATCACACAGAAATTGGTACAGGACCAATTAACTGCACCAGAAACCTTAAGGCAACCTATCCCCGTAAAATTATGCCTGCACTCAGTACAATCATTAAGCGTTTGCTGGAAACAGTATGCTGGAAAACTTCAAACATTACTGGTGTAAGAAATTCAAGGAATATTCGAGTCAGAATAAAGGAATTACATGGAATAAACAGTAAAAGGTTGAGAACAATGGGGCTGAATACTCAAACAGGCGTGAGAGTATCGATCATAACTGGAGATACATATTTACGCAATTCGGGACTGTCCAAAAAAATAACTGACCAGACAGTTTGATGGCGAAAGGTTAGTGCTAACATGGATCAAAGCTGGATGCATTTTCTGTGAGAAGTGGTGAATGTTGTCCTTCTTGGAGAGACTGCTGATCACTTGTCTGGATGCCTGATTCTCACACAAAACGAAACCTGCACTTAAATGCTTAGGTTACGTTATTGCATTGGTGCCAGTCAGGTGGGCATAGCAGTGAAAGTTAATTCTCACTCATGTTACAACAGAACAGAATATATTTAAATGGAGCTATTAAGGAAGAACACTCAGAGCAATCCAATCCATAAAACAACGTACCTTCAATCGTCAAACTCCCTCCCTCGACAGCGCTAGTAGATGTAGATCAGACTACGGCAAGTAAACTGACGTGTTTAATTGCGGGAGTCAGTATATCTCTGCTTAAATACGCAGACCAAACTGTACGCAGTACTACCTGGTGTTTCCTCACCAATACCCTATACAGTTACAGCAGGTCTTCCCTGCTTTTATACTCCATTCCTCTTGCAATTAAGGCCAACATTCCATTTGCCTTCCTGATTATTTGCTGTATCTGCATACTAACTGTTTTTGTATCATACAAAAGGACCCCCATACGTTTCAATCAGTTTGCCTCTCATTGTTCTAAACACGTGAGTAAACAGGTCCAATTAACTCAATTTCTCCACATAGGACAGCCCTCACCTCCAAGGATTCAAGCTGGTGAACCTTGATGGCACACCCTCTTGATCAAGTTATAAGTTTAATGAGCAATGGAGATGAAAACTGTGCGCAGTACAAATTCTTCATTATTTTCTCCCAACTATTGGTGCTGAATGGAAACACAGCCGGAAGTCCCAGTGAGCCGAACTGATGCCGAGCTGCGGTTGAAATTGTATTCATTTACATCATTAGCACCAAGATGCTGGACAAAGTCGGAATCGGTGAGAGATTCTCTGAACCTGTGTCGAATAGCATTGAGATCAAACATCCCTTGAACTATTTGCACAATAATTCAGAGCGGGGATCACCTTTGAAATCAGTCTAAACCTGCAAGACACAAAACCGCCAAATGTGCGTTTTAATCCCACGACTCTGAATGTAAGAGAATCATGCTCGACCGAGCCAGACAGGCCCAAGCCATTATCAGAAATTGACGAATTGCCCATCACCTAACCCAACACATGTAAGCTGACCTATCACCCAGAAACTGACCAATTGACCATAACCGAAAATATCACAACCAAAGTGACCCAGCTGACAGAAACTGAACAAGTGATCATTACATAAACCAATATGTAAACTGACCGATCATCCAGAAATTGGTCCAGGAGCAATTAACTGAAACAGAAACCTTAAAGTTACTCATCTCCCTAAAATGATGCCAGCACTCGGTTCAATCATAACGTGTTGGCTGGAAACATTAACCTGGAAATCTTGAAACATTACTGGTGTAGGCAATACAAAGTATATTCGAGTGTGAATTACGCGATTGCATGGAATAAAGAGTAAAAGGTGGAGAACAATGGGGCTGAATACTTAAACAGGTGGGAGAGAAGCGATCATAAATGGAGACATATATTTATGCAATTTATCCAGAAACATCACTGACCAGACAGTCTGATGGCGAAAGTGGGAAACCAACGTTAGTCCAAATAGCGATCCAATCTGGATGCAGTTTATGTGAGAACTGCTGATGCTGTCCTACTTGGAGAGGCTGCTGATCACGAGACTGGATGCCTGATTTCACACAAAGGAAACCTGCCTTTAGATGCTCAGGTTACCTTATCCCCGGAAGTGCCAGTCAGCTGGGCACAGCAGTGTGAGAGTTTCTTCCCACTCATGCTTACAATGGAATATCATAAGTTTAAACAGAGGTATTGAGAATGAACGCTCAGAGCAATACATTAATTTAACAATGTCCCGTCAATCATGAAACTCACTGTCTGTAATATCCGAAGACATTCGATAAATTGACCTGTTTAATTGCGAGAATCAGGCTTAGTAACGAAGATCCGGTTGTCTGTATTGGTGGAAAAGTTCTCAAAAACTGTTTATCACGAATAAAGTTTAGGACTCCAAGGAAATTAAGAACTCGGGGCTTGGCTGGAAATGTGGCGTAAATATCAAAGATCAGCAATGATCTTCATGAATAGCGAGCAGGCTCGATGGGAAATGTATCCTACTCTGGCTTCTCATTTTTGTTTCTTTTTGTTCTTAATGTCTCCGGGAGTAAGATTTTAACCCAAACTCAGTCTTTATTGAGCTGAAAAGTTTTTGAAGATTAAAAACCACGAGGAAGAGCTGAAGGGAGAGTGGTCTCTGCTGGAACAGTGCCAGTTCAGTATCAGTCACATTCATAATCGGGGAATAGATTTTCATCTGAGTACCTGTGGCTTTAATAGGCATCATAAATTGATGTACGGGTAATCGCATCGCATCAAATAAGAATAAATTGTAATGTGGGATTCCAACTGTTATCAACATCTGATATAACCATAATATATCCGAGGATTTGATATTCCACTGATCAATATGATCGCTTATGATTTGATGAATTTGCAGCAAATTGAACAGCACGGATGCAGCGCAATAGTCATTGAGGAGATTCACCACACAGTGCAGGGTGGGAGATTTGAGAATTTAACATGTTGTACACTGCCATTGTTTACCCGCGCTGGTTTGAACGCTGCTCGCAGCGGATCTGTTCAGTGTTGGACACAATGCCTGCAATAATCTGTATTATTTAATATGCTTCCCCGAGAAGGATTTTGGACATTTATATACCGCTTTTCAAACCACTGAAGTTGGTTATAAAGCTGTATTACTGACCTGCGAATGGAGAAAACTTTGGTTAAAGGTGTTATTTCAACAAAGGACAAGTTAAACTGACTGTTCAAGAATGTGTGCTGGAAATGTTGGCCAAACTCCAAAGTAGTAGTAATGTTGGGGAGGGTATTAAACAGGAAATTAGGGGTGCATGCAATAAAGGAGCAGCAGTTAAAATGGGTGACTTAAATATGCACATAGATTGGGCGAGCCAAACTGGAAGCAATACGGTGGAGGAGGATTTCCTGCAGTGCATAAGGGATGATTTTCTAGACCAATATGTCGAGGAACCAACTAGGAGGGAGGCCATCTTCGACTGGGTGTTGTGTAATGAGAGAGGATTAATTAGCAATCTCGTTGTGCGAGGCCCCTTGGGGAAGAGTGACCATAATATGGTGGAATTCGGCATTTGGATGGAGAATGAATCAGTTAATTCAGAGACCATGGACCAGAACTTAAAGAAGGGTAACTTTGAAGGTATGAGTTGTGAATTGGCTATGATAGATTGGCGAATGATACTTAAGGGGTTGACTGTGGATGGGCAATGGCAGACATTTAGAGACCGCATGGATGAACAACAACAATTGTACATTCCTGTCTGGCGTAAAAATAAAAAAGGGAAGGTGGCTTAACCGTGGATCTCACGGGAAATCAGGGATAGTATTAAAGCCGAGGAAGTGGCATACAAATTGGCCAGAAATAGCAGCGAACCCGGGGACTGGAAGAAATTTAGAACACAGCAGAGGAGGACAAATGGTTTGATTTGGGCAGGGAAAATGGAGTACGAGAAGAAGCTTGCATGGAACATTAAGGCGGATTCCAAAAGTTTCTATAGGTATGTAAAGAGAAAAAGTTTAGTAAAGACAAGCGTACGTCCCCTGCAGTCAGAATCAGGGGAAGTCATAACGGGGAACAAAGAAATGGCAGAGCAATTGAACTAGTACTTTGGTTCGGTATTCACTAAGGAGGACACCAACAACCTTCCGGATATAAAAGGGGTCAGAGGGTCAGGTAAGGAGGAGGAACAGAGGGAAATCTTTATTAGTCGGGTAATTGCGTTGGGGAAATTGATGGGATTGAAGGCCGATAAATCTCCAGGGCCTGATGGACTGCATCCCAGAGTACTTAAGGAGGTGGCCTTGGAAATTGCGGATGCATTGGCAGACATTTTCCAACATTCCATTGATTCTGGATCAGTTCCTATCGAGTGGAGGGTAGCCAATGTAACCCCACTTTTTCAAAAAGGAGGGAGAGAGAAAACAGGGAATTGGAGACCGGTCAGCCTAACCTCAGTAATGGTTAAAATTATGGAATCAATTATGAAGCATGTCATAGCAGCGCATTTGGAAAATGGTGACATGATAGGTCCAAGTCAGCATGGATTTGTGAAAGGGAAATCATGCTTGACAAACGTTCTGGAATTCTTTGAGGATGTTTCCAGTAAAGTGGACAAGGGAGAACCAGTTGATGTGGTAAATTTGGACTTTAAGAAGGCTTTCGACAAGGTCCCACACAAGAGATTAATATGCCAAGTTAAAGCACATGGGATTGGGGGCAGTGTGCTGACGTGGATTGAGAACTGGTTGTCAGACAGGAAGCAAAGAGTAGGAGTGATTGGGTACTTTTCAGAATGGCAGGCATTGACTAGTGCGGTACCGCAAGGTTCTGTGCTGGGGCCCCAGCTGTTTACATTGTACATTGATGATTTAGACGAGGGGATTAAATGTAGTATCTCCAAATTTGCGGAAGACACTAAGTTGGATGGCAGTGTGAGCTGCGAGGAGGATGCTATGAGGCTGCAGATTGACTTGGATAGGTTAGGTGAGTGGGCAAATGCATGGCAGATGAAGTATAATGTGGATAAATGTGAGTTAATCCACTTTGGTGATAAAAACAGAGAGACAGACTATTATCTGAATGGTGACAGATTAGGAAACGGGGAGGTGCAACGAGACCTGGGTGTCATGGTACATCAGTCATTGAAGGTTGGCATGCAGTTACAGCAGTCGGTTAAGAAAGCAGATGGCATGTTTGCCTTCATTCGAGGGGAATTGAGTACAGGGGCATGGAGGTGTTGCTACAGTTGTACAGGGCCTTGGTGAGGCCACACCTGGAGTATTGTGTACAGTTTTGGTCTCCTATCTTGAGAAAGGACATTCTTGCTATTGAGGGAGTGCAGCGAAGATTCACCAGACTTATTCCCGGGATGTTGGGACTGACCTATCAAGAAAGA
Source organism: Pristiophorus japonicus (assembly GCF_044704955.1). Lineage (NCBI taxonomy): Eukaryota > Metazoa > Chordata > Chondrichthyes > Pristiophoridae > Pristiophorus > Pristiophorus japonicus. The sequence continues at coordinate 680,657 of NW_027252680.1, forward strand.
CTGGATCAAGTGGGATTGTATTCACTGGAGTTCAGAAGAATGAGAGAGAACCTCATAGAAACATTTAAAATTCTGACGGGTTTAGACAGGTTAGATGCAGGAAGAATGTTCCCGATGTTGGGGAAGTCTAGAACCAGGGGTCACTGTCTAAGGATAAGGGGTAGTCATTTTGGAACGAGAAGAGGAGAAACTTCTTCACCCAGAGAGTGGTGAACTTGTGGAATTGTGTACAACAGAAAGTAGTTGAGGCCAATTCAATAAATACATTCAAAAGGGACTTAGAAGAAATCCTTACTACTCGGGGGATCAAGGGGTATGGCGAGAAATCAGGAATGGGGTACTGAAGTTGCATGTTCAGCCATGAACTCATTGAATGGCGGTGCAGGCTAGAAGGGCTGAATGGCCTACTCCTGCACCTATTTTCTATGTTTCTATGTTTCTATGTATGATTTAGGCTGTCTGCAAAGCAACAGAGAAGGAGGCATCGAGAGACGGTGGGGAATCGCTGTCCGTCAGCGTCAGTCTGTGTAACCATGGGGCAGAGCAAATTGAAAGTCAATGGATAGCTGGGTCTGGGCAGCCGGATTGATCTCACAGCAGCCGGCCCAAAGTGAGGAAGGAAACACTCTACAGCAAACAGTCCAGGATACAGACAAACCGAAGGGGTGGTTGCAGAGAGTCAAAAAAAAACATCAAGGAGGACACAAACGAATACTAAGCTGCTCCTTCGCCCGAATCAGAAGAATTGGCAATTCTGACTCACTTAAAGGTTGGCTGAATCGCCATCTGCCTTCCGTGGCTTAGCTTGAAGTGCCACCACCTCTGAGTTTGAAGCTCCATGCCCTTCTATGAAATCCATACGTAAGAAAAATCAACGTAAGACACTGGAGCAGTAGTCGGCCATATGGCGCCGCCATTCAATAAGATCTTGGCTGATCCTTCACCTCAGTACCCTTTTCCTGCCTACTCTCCATACTCCTTGATCCCTTTAGCCATAAGGGCCATATCTAACTCCCTCTTGAATTAATCCAATGAACTGGCATCATCAACTCTCTGCGGCAGGGAATTCCACAGGTTAACAACTCTCTGAGTGAAGAAGTTTCTCATCTTCTCAGTCCTAAATGGCTTACCCCTCTTCCTAAGACTTTATCCCCTCGTTCTGGACTTCCCCAACATAGGGAACAATCTTTCCGCATCTAATCTGCCCAGTTCCGTCAGAATCTTATACGTCTCTATGAGATCCCCTCTCATCCTTCTAAACTCCAGTGTATAAAGGCCCAGTTGATACATTCTCTCTTCATATGTCAGTCCAGCAATCCCTGGAATCAGTCTGGTGAACCTTCGCTGCACTCCCTCAACAGCAAGATCGTCCTTCCTCAGGTTAGCAGACCAAAACTGAACACAATATTCCAGGTGAGATCTCACCAAGGCCCTGAACAATTGCATTAAAGCCTCCCTGCTCCTTTACTCAAATACGCTAGCTATGAAGGCCAACATGCCATTTGTCTTCTTCGCAGCCTCCTGTACCTGCATGCGAAATTTCAATGACTGATGAGCCATGACACACAGGTATCGTTGCACCTCCCCTTTTCCTAATCTGGCGCCATTCAGATAATGTTCTGCCTTCGTGTTTTTGCCACCAACGTGGCTAACCTCACATTTATCCACATTATACTGCATCTTTATGCATTTGCCCACTCACCGAACCTGTCCAATCACCCTGCAGCCTCTTAGCATCCTCCTCACAGCTCACACCGCCACCCAGTTTAGTGTCATCTGCAAACGTGGATATATTACACTCAATTCCTTCATCCAAATGATTGATGTATATTGTAAAGAGCTGGGATCCCAGCACTGAGCCCTGCGGCACTCCACTAGAGACAGGGTCTAGTGTATTATAAACAGAGACAGGGTCTAGTGTAATATATAAAGAGACAGGGTCTAGTGTAATATAAACAGAGACAGGGTCTGGTGTAATATAAACAGAGACAGGGTCTAGTGTAATATAAACAGAGACAGGGTCTTGTGTAATATAAACAGAGACAGGGTCTAGTGTAATATAAACATAGACAGAGTCAGTGTGTAATATAAACAGAGACAGGGTCGAGTGTAATACAAAACAGAGACAGCGTCTAGTGTAATAAAAACAGAGACAGGGTCTCGTGTAATATAAACAGAGACAGGTTCTAGTGTAATATAAACAGAGACAGGGTTGAGTGTAATATAAACAGAGATAGGGTCGAGTGTAATATAAACAGAGACAGGGTCTAGTGTAATATAAACAGAGACAGGGTCTAGTGTAATATAAACAGGGACAGGGTCTAGTGTAATATAAACAGAGACAGGGTCTAGTGTAATATAAACAGAGACAGGGTCGAGTGTAATATAAACAGAGACAAAGTTCTAGTGTAATATAAACAGAGACAGGGTCGAGTGTAATATATAAAAAGACAGGGTCGAGTGTAATATAAACAGAGACAGGGTCCAGTGTAATATAAACAGAGACAGGATCTAGTGTAGTATAAACAGAGACAGGATCTAGTGCAATATAAACAGAGACAGGGTCTAGTGTAATATAAACATAGACAGGGCCTTGTGTAATATAAACAGCGGCAGGTTCAAGTGTTTTTTTATAAACAGCGACAGGGTCTAGTGTAATATAAACAGAGACAAGGTCTAGTGTAATATAAACAGGGACAGGGGTCTAGTGTAATATAAACAGAGACAGGGTCGAGTGTAATATAAACAGAGACAGGATCTAGTATAATATAAACAGAGACAGGGCCCAGTGTGATATAAAGAGAGACAGGGTCTAGTGTAATTTAAACAGAGACAGGGTCCAGTGTAATATAAACAGAGACAGGGTCAACTGTAATATAAACAGAGACAGGATCCAGTGTAATATAAACAGAGACAGGGTCTAGTGTAATATAAACAGAGACAGGGTCTACAGTAATATAAACAGAGACAGGATCTAGTGTAATCTATACAGAGACAGGGTCTAGTGTAATATAAACAGAGACAGGGTCTAGTGTAATACAAACAGAGACAGGGTCTTGTGTAATATAAACAGAGGTAGGGTACAGTGTAATATAAACAGAGACAGGATCTAGTGTAATATAAACAGAGACAGGGTCTAGTATAATATAAACAGAGACAGGGTCGAGTGTAATATAAACAGAGACAGGGTCTAGTGTAATATAAACAGAGACAGGGTCTAGTGTAATAAAAACCGAGCAGCGTTTAGTGTAATATAAACAGAGACAGAGTCTAGTTTAATATAAACAGAGACAGGGTCTAGTGTAATTTAAACAGAGACAGGGTCCAGTGTAATATAAACAGAGACAGGGTCTCGTGTAATATAAACAGAGACAGGGTCGAGTGTAATATAAACAGAGACAGAGTCCAGTATAATATAAACAGAGATAGGATCTAGTGTAATATAAACAGAGACAGGGCCGAGTGTAATATAAACAGAGACAGGGTCGAGTGTAATATAAACAGGTACAGGGCCTAGTGTAATATAAACAGAGACAGTGCCTAGTGCAATATAAACAGAGACAGGGTCTAGAGTAATATAAACAGAGACAGGGTCCAGTGTAATATAAACTGAGACAGGGTCTCGTGTAATATAAGCAGAGACAGGATCTAGTGTAATATAAACAGAGACAGGGTCTAGTGTAATATAAACAGAGACATGATCTAGTGTAATATAAACAGAGACAGGGTCGAGTGTAATATAAACAGAGACAGTGTCTAGTGTAATATAAACAGAGACAGGGTCCAGTGTAATATAAACAGAGACAGGGTCTAGTGTAATATAAACAGAGACAGGGTCTAGTGTAATATAAACAGAGACAGGGTCGAGTGTAATATAAACAGAGACAAAGTTCTAGTGTAATATAAACAGAGACAGGGTCGAGTGTAATATATAAAAAGACAGGGTCGAGTGTAATATAAACAGAGACAGGGTCCAGTGTAATATAAACAGAGACAGGATCTAGTGTAGTATAAACAGAGACAGGATCTAGTGCAATATAAACAGAGACAGGGTCTAGTGTAATATAAACATAGACAGGGCCTTGTGTAATATAAACAGCGGCAGGTTCAAGTGTTTTTTATAAACAGCGACAGGGTCTAGTGTAATATAAACAGAGACAAGGTCTAGTGTAATATAAACAGGGACAGGGGTCTAGTGTAATATAAACAGAGACAGGGTCGAGTGTAATATAAACAGAGACAGGATCTAGTATAATATAAACAGAGACAGGGTCGAGTGTAATATAAACAGAGACAGTGTCTAGTGTAATATAAACAGAGACAGGGTCCAGTGTAATATAAACAGAGACAGGGTCTAGTGTAATATAAACTGAGACAGGGTCTCGTGTAATATAAGCAGAGACAGGATCTAGTGTAATATAAACAGAGACAGGGTCTAGTGTAATATAAACAGAGACATGATCTAGTGTAATATAAACAGAGAAAGGGTCGAGTGTAATATAAACAGAGACAGTGTCTAGTGTAATATAAACAGAGACAGGGTCCAGTGTAATATAAACAGAGACAGGGTCTAGTGTAATATAAACAGAGACAGGGTCGAGTGTAATATAAACAGAGACAAAGTTCTAGTGTAATATAAACAGAGACAGGGTCGAGTGTAATATATAAAAAGACAGGGTCGAGTGTAATATAAACAGAGACAGGGTCCAGTGTAATATAAACAGAGACAGGATCTAGTGTAGTATAAACAGAGACAGGATCTAGTGCAATATAAACAGAGACAGGGTCTAGTGTAATATAAACATAGACAGGGCCTTGTGTAATATAAACAGCGGCAGGTTCAAGTGTTTTTTATAAACAGCGACAGGGTCTAGTGTAATATAAACAGAGACAAGGTCTAGTGTAATATAAACAGGGACAGGGGTCTAGTGTAATATAAACAGAGACAGGGTCGAGTGTAATATAAACAGAGACAGGATCTAGTATAATATAAACAGAGACAGGGTCGAGTGTAATATAAACAGAGACAGTGTCTAGTGTAATATAAACAGAGACAGGGTCCAGTGTAATATAAACAGAGACAGGGTCTAGTGTAATATAAACTGAGACAGGGTCTCGTGTAATATAAGCAGAGACAGGATCTAGTGTAATATAAACAGAGACAGGGTCTAGTGTAATATAAACAGAGACATGATCTAGTGTAATATAAACAGAGACAGGGTCGAGTGTAATATAAACAGAGACAGTGTCTAGTGTAATATAAACAGAGACAGGGTCCAGTGTAATATAAACAGAGACAGGGTCTAGTGTAATATAAACAGAGACAGGGTCTAGTGTAATATAAACAGAGACAGGGTCGAGTGTAATATAAACAGAGACAAAGTTCTAGTGTAATATAAACAGAGACAGGGTCGAGTGTAATATATAAAAAGACAGGGTCGAGTGTAATATAAACAGAGACAGGGTCCAGTGTAATATAAACAGAGACAGGATCTAGTGTAGTATAAACAGAGACAGGATCTAGTGCAATATAAACAGAGACAGGGTCTAGTGTAATATAAACATAGACAGGGCCTTGTGTAATATAAACAGCGGCAGGTTCAAGTGTTTTTTATAAACAGCGACAGGGTCTAGTGTAATATAAACAGAGACAAGGTCTAGTGTAATATAAACAGGGACAGGGGTCTAGTGTAATATAAACAGAGACAGGGTCGAGTGTAATATAAACAGAGACAGGATCTAGTATAATATAAACAGAGACAGGACCCAGTGTAATATAAAGAGAGACAGGGTCTAGTGTAATTTAAACAGAGACAGGGTCCAGTGTAATATAAACAGAGACAGGGTCAACTGTAATATAAACAGAGACAGGATCCAGTGTAATATAAACAGAGACAGGGTCTAGTGTAATATAAACAGAGACAGGGTCTACAGTAATATAAACAGAGACAGGATCTAGTGTAATCTATACAGAGACAGGGTCTAGTGTAATATAAACAGAGACAGGGTCTAGTTTAATACAAACAGAGACAGGGTCTTGTGTAATATAAACAGAGGTAGGGTCCAGTGTAATATAAACAGAGACAGGATCTAGTGTAATATAAACAGAGACAGGGTCTAGTATAATATAAACAGAGACAGGGTCGAGTGTAATATAAACAGAGACAGGGTCTAGTGTAATATAAACAGAGACAGGGTCTAGTGTAATAAAAACCGAGCAGCGTTTAGTGTAATATAAACAGAGACAGAGTCTAGTTTAATATAAACAGAGACAGGGTCTAGTGTAATTTAAACAGAGACAGGGTCCAGTGTAATATAAACAGAGACAGGGTCTCGTGTAATATAAACAGAGACAGGGTCGAGTGTAATATAAACAGAGACAGAGTCCAGTATAATATAAACAGAGATAGGATCTAGTGTAATATCAACAGAGACAGGGCCGAGTGTAATATAAACAGAGACAGGGTCGAGTGTAATATAAACAGGGACAGGGCCTAGTGTAATATAAACAGAGACAGTGCCTAGTGCAATATAAACAGAGACAGGGTCTAGAGTAATATAAACAGAGACAGGGTCCAGTGTAATATAAACTGAGACAGGGTCTCGTGTAATATAAGCAGAGACAGGATCTAGTGTAATATAAACAGAGACAGGGTCTAGTGTAATATAAACAGAGACATGATCTAGTGTAATATAAACAGAGACAGGGTCGAGTGTAATATAAACAGAGACAGGGTCCAGTGTAATATAAACAGAGACAGGGTCAAGTGTAATATAAACAGCGACAGGGTCCAGTGTAATATAAACAGAGACAGGGTCTAGTGTAATCTAAACAGAGACAGGATCTAGTGTAATATAAAGAGAGACAGGGTCTCGTGTAATATAAACAGGGACAGGGTCGAGTGTAATATAAACAGAGACAGGGTCCAGTGTAATATAAAAAGAGACAGGGTGTAGTGTAATATAAACAGGGACAGGGTCTAGTGTAATAGAAAAACAGAGACAGGGCCGAGTGTAATATAAACAGAGACAGGGTCGAGTGTAATATAAACAGGTACAGGGCCTAGTGTAATATAAACAGAGACAGTGCCTAGTGCAATATAAACAGAGACAGGGTCTAGAGTAATATAAACAGAGACAGGGTCCAGTGTAATATAAACTGAGACAGGGTCTCGTGTAATATAAGCAGAGACAGGATCTAGTGTAATATAAACAGAGACAGGGTCTAGTGTAATATAAACAGAGACATGATCTAGTGTAATATAAACAGAGACAGGGTCGAGTGTAATATAAACAGAGACAGTGTCTAGTGTAATATAAACAGAGACAGGGTCCAGTGTAATATAAACAGAGACAGGGTCTAGTGTAATATAAACAGAGACAGGGTCTAGTGTAATATAAACAGAGACAGGGTCGAGTGTAATATAAACAGAGACAAAGTTCTAGTGTAATATAAACAGAGACAGGGTCGAGTGTAATATATAAAAAGACAGGGTCGAGTGTAATATAAACAGAGACAGGGTCCAGTGTAATATAAACAGAGACAGGATCTAGTGTAGTATAAACAGAGACAGGATCTAGTGCAATATAAACAGAGACAGGGTCTAGTGTAATATAAACATAGACAGGGCCTTGTGTAATATAAACAGCGGCAGGTTCAAGTGTTTTTTATAAACAGCGACAGGGTCTAGTGTAATATAAACAGAGACAAGGTCTAGTGTAATATAAACAGGGACAGGGGTCTAGTGTAATATAAACAGAGACAGGGTCGAGTGTAATATAAACAGAGACAGGATCTAGTATAATATAAACAGAGACAGGGTCGAGTGTAATATAAACAGAGACAGTGTCTAGTGTAATATAAACAGAGACAGGGTCCAGTGTAATATAAACAGAGACAGGGTCTAGTGTAATATAAACTGAGACAGGGTCTCGTGTAATATAAGCAGAGACAGGATCTAGTGTAATATAAACAGAGACAGGGTCTAGTGTAATATAAACAGAGACATGATCTAGTGTAATATAAACAGAGAAAGGGTCGAGTGTAATATAAACAGAGACAGTGTCTAGTGTAATATAAACAGAGACAGGGTCCAGTGTAATATAAACAGAGACAGGGTCTAGTGTAATATAAACAGAGACAGGGTCGAGTGTAATATAAACAGAGACAAAGTTCTAGTGTAATATAAACAGAGACAGGGTCGAGTGTAATATATAAAAAGACAGGGTCGAGTGTAATATAAACAGAGACAGGGTCCAGTGTAATATAAACAGAGACAGGATCTAGTGTAGTATAAACAGAGACAGGATCTAGTGCAATATAAACAGAGACAGGGTCTAGTGTAATATAAACATAGACAGGGCCTTGTGTAATATAAACAGCGGCAGGTTCAAGTGTTTTTTATAAACAGCGACAGGGTCTAGTGTAATATAAACAGAGACAAGGTCTAGTGTAATATAAACAGGGACAGGGGTCTAGTGTAATATAAACAGAGACAGGGTCGAGTGTAATATAAACAGAGACAGGATCTAGTATAATATAAACAGAGACAGGGTCGAGTGTAATATAAACAGAGACAGTGTCTAGTGTAATATAAACAGAGACAGGGTCCAGTGTAATATAAACAGAGACAGGGTCTAGTGTAATATAAACTGAGACAGGGTCTCGTGTAATATAAGCAGAGACAGGATCTAGTGTAATATAAACAGAGACAGGGTCTAGTGTAATATAAACAGAGACATGATCTAGTGTAATATAAACAGAGACAGGGTCGAGTGTAATATAAACAGAGACAGTGTCTAGTGTAATATAAACAGAGACAGGGTCCAGTGTAATATAAACAGAGACAGGGTCTAGTGTAATATAAACAGAGACAGGGTCTAGTGTAATATAAACAGAGACAGGGTCGAGTGTAATATAAACAGAGACAAAGTTCTAGTGTAATATAAACAGAGACAGGGTCGAGTGTAATATATAAAAAGACAGGGTCGAGTGTAATATAAACAGAGACAGGGTCCAGTGTAATATAAACAGAGACAGGATCTAGTGTAGTATAAACAGAGACAGGATCTAGTGCAATATAAACAGAGACAGGGTCTAGTGTAATATAAACATAGACAGGGCCTTGTGTAATATAAACAGCGGCAGGTTCAAGTGTTTTTTATAAACAGCGACAGGGTCTAGTGTAATATAAACAGAGACAAGGTCTAGTGTAATATAAACAGGGACAGGGGTCTAGTGTAATATAAACAGAGACAGGGTCGAGTGTAATATAAACAGAGACAGGATCTAGTATAATATAAACAGAGACAGGACCCAGTGTAATATAAAGAGAGACAGGGTCTAGTGTAATTTAAACAGAGACAGGGTCCAGTGTAATATAAACAGAGACAGGGTCAACTGTAATATAAACAGAGACAGGATCCAGTGTAATATAAACAGAGACAGGGTCTAGTGTAATATAAACAGAGACAGGGTCTACAGTAATATAAACAGAGACAGGATCTAGTGTAATCGAGACAGAGACAGGGTCTAGTGTAATATAAACAGAGACAGGGTCTAGTTTAATACAAACAGAGACAGGGTCTTGTGTAATATAAACAGAGGTAGGGTCCAGTGTAATATAAACAGAGACAGGATCTAGTGTAATATAAACAGAGACAGGGTCTAGTATAATATAAACAGAGACAGGGTCGAGTGTAATATAAACAGAGACAGGGTCTAGTGTAATATAAACAGAGACAGGGTCTAGTGTAATAAAAACCGAGCAGCGTTTAGTGTAATATAAACAGAGACAGAGTCTAGTTTAATATAAACAGAGACAGGGTCTAGTGTAATTTAAACAGAGACAGGGTCCAGTGTAATATAAACAGAGACAGGGTCTCGTGTAATATAAACAGAGACAGGGTCGAGTGTAATATAAACAGAGACAGAGTCCAGTATAATATAAACAGAGATAGGATCTAGTGTAATATCAACAGAGACAGGGCCGAGTGTAATATAAACAGAGACAGGGTCGAGTGTAATATAAACAGGGACAGGGCCTAGTGTAATATAAACAGAGACAGTGCCTAGTGCAATATAAACAGAGACAGGGTCTAGAGTAATATAAACAGAGACAGGGTCCAGTGTAATATAAACTGAGACAGGGTCTCGTGTAATATAAGCAGAGACAGGATCTAGTGTAATATAAACAGAGACAGGGTCTAGTGTAATATAAACAGAGACATGATCTAGTGTAATATAAACAGAGACAGGGTCGAGTGTAATATAAACAGAGACAGGGTCCAGTGTAATATAAACAGAGACAGGGTCAAGTGTAATATAAACAGCGACAGGGTCCAGTGTAATATAAACAGAGACAGGGTCTAGTGTAATCTAAACAGAGACAGGATCTAGTGTAATATAAAGAGAGACAGGGTCTCGTGTAATATAAACAGGGACAGGGTCGAGTGTAATATAAACAGAGACAGGGTCCAGTGTAATATAAAAAGAGACAGGGTGTAGTGTAATATAAACAGGGACAGGGTCTAGTGTAATAGAAAAACAGAGACAGGGTCTAGTGTAATATAAACAGAGATAGGGTCTAGTGTAATATAAACAGCGGCAGGGTCTAGTGTAATATAAACAGGGATAGGGTCTAGTGTAATATAAACAGAGACAGGGTCCAGTGTAATATAAACAGAGACAGGGTCCACTGTAATATAAACAGAGACAGGGTCGAGTGTAATATAAACAGAGACAGGGCCTAGTGTAATATAAACAGAGACAGGGTCTCGTGTAATATAAACAGAGACAGGGTCCAGTGTTGTATAATCAGAGACAGAGTCGAGTGTAATATAAACAGAGACAGGGTCGAGTGTAATATAAACAGAGACAGGGTCGAGTGTAATAGAAACAGAGACAGGCTCTAGTGTAATATAAACAGAGACAGGGTCTCGTGTAATATAAACAGAGACAGGGTCTAGTTTAATATAAACAGAGACAGGGTCGAGTGTAATATAAACAGAGATAGGGTCGAGTGTAATAATAAACAGAGACAGGGTCTAGTGTAATATAAACAGAGACAGGGTCTAGTGTAATATAAACAGGGACAGGGTCTAGTGTAATATAAACAGAGACAGGGTCTAGTATAATATAAACAGTGACAGGGTCGAGTGTAATATAAACAGAGACAGGGTCTAGTGTAATATAAACAGAGACAGGGTCTCGTGTAATATAAACAGAGTCAAAGGTCTAGTGTAATATAAACAGAGACAGGGTCTCGTGTAATATAAACAGAGACAGGGTCGAGTGTAATATAAACAGAGACAGGGTCCAGTGTAATATAAACAGAGACAGGGTCTAGTGTAATATAAACAGAGACAGGGTCTAGTGTAATATAAACAGAAACAGGGTCTAGTGCAATATAAACAGAGACAGGGTCGAGTGTAATATAAACAGTGACAGGGTCTCGTGTAATATAAACAGAGACAGGGTCTAGTGTAATATAGACAGAGATAGTGTCTAGTGTAATATAAACAGAGACAGGGTCGAGTGTAATATAAAGAGAGACAGGGTCTAGTGTAATATAAACAGAGACAGGGTCTACTGTAATATAAACAGAGACAGGGTCTAGTGTAATATAAACAGAGACAGGGTCTAGTGAAATATAAACAGAGACAGGGTCCAGTGTAGTATAAACAGAGACAGGGTCTAGTGTAATATAAACATGGACAGGGTCTAGTGTAATATAAACAGAGACAGGGTCGAGTGTAATATAAACAGAGACAGGGCCCAGTGTAATATAAACAGAGACAGGGTCTAGTGCAATATAAACAGAGACAGGATCTAGTGTAATGTAAACAAAGGCAGGGTGTAGTGTAATATAAACAGAGACAGGGTCTAGTGTAATATAAACAGAGACAGGGTCTAGTGTAATATAAACAGAGACAGGGTCGAGTGTATTATAAACAGAGACAATGCCTAGTGTGATATAAACAGAGACAGGGTCTAGTGTAATATAAACAGAGACAGGGTCTAGTGTAATATAAACAGAGACAGGGTCGAGTGTAATATAAATAGAGACAGGGCCGAGTGTAATATAAACAGAGACAGGGCCTAGTGTAATATAAACAGAGACAGGGTCTACTGTATTAATAACCAAGATAAGGCCTAGTTTTACACTACAAACAAGTCTTTAATAATTGAAAGTTTTTTTGCAATAATAACCGAAAGAGCTGATAGTGTCACGCTAACACACGCCGGGTCTATTTTAACAATATCAGAAACATACTTGATTGAGTGCAACAGAGACAAGATCTATATTTATAACAATAGAGGCGTGCACTAGAACTGGAATAACAGGGGCAGGTTATTTTCCAATCATAGCAGAGGCCGGGTCTACTGTAACAATTCCACAGACAGGGGCCCATACAATAAGAGTGGAGACAGGGTCCAGAATAATAATAGTAAATGCATGGCCCACTGTGAGAGTAACAAAGACAGTGTTTGATCCAATAATAACAGAGGCAGACTCGAGTGTTATACTGAACACAATGCTGGATCTAGTGTGATGGTCATACAGCCAGTATCTAGTGCAACAAAACAAAGATTGGGTCTCATCTAATAGTGTGTGCAAGTCAGGGCCTATTGTTATAATCTTATTCACCCATCACCCCTGTGCTCACTGACATACATTGGCTCCCAGTTAAGCAACGCCTCAATTAAAAAATTCTCATCCTTGGTTTCAAAACTCTCCCCTCCCTATCTCTGTAATCTCCTCCAGCCCCACAACCCTCTGAGTTCCCTGCGCTCCTCCAAATCTGTCCTCTTGCCCATCCCCGATTTTAATTGCTCCACCATTGGCGGCCGTGCCTTCAGCTGCCGAGGCCCCAAGTGTTGGAATTCCCCGAAACCTCCACTTCTCTTTCAAGATTCTTTTTAAAAACTACCTCTTTGATCAATCTTTTGGGAATCTGTCCTGATATCTTTCTATGTGGCTCTGTGTGAAAAATGTTACTTTATTGATATCGATCTTGTTAAGCACCTTGAGAAGTTTCACTGAGTTAAAAGCGCTATATTAATGTAAGTTCTGTTTGTTTTGTTGTTGCAGCAAATGCTTTGCCGAATGTCTAATAACAGAGTTAGGGCCCACTGCAGTATGAATGCGCGGGGTTTGTGTAATAACACAGGCACGGTCTAGTGTAATGGGAACAGGGGTCAGGCCATGTCAGCCTTGGCTCAGTGGTAGCACTCTCGGCCCTGAGTCAGGGGTCGGGGTTCAATTCCCAATCCAGAGACCCGAGCACATAATCTCGGCCGAGACTCCACATGCAGTACAGAAGGAGTGCTGCACGGTCAGAGGTGCCGCCTTTCAGATCAGACATTGAAACGATGTCCCATCTAGTCGCTAAGTTGGACATAGAAGATCCCACGGCCACGATTCTGAGGAAGAACAGGCGGAGTTCTCCCTTGGTGTCCTGCACAATGTGTATCCCTCAACTAACATCACTGAGAACGGATTATCTTGTCATCATTACATTGCTGTTTGTGGGATCTGACTGTGCACAATCTGGCTTCTGCATTTCCTTCATTACAACTCCTCTCCCACCCCTACTCTACAACCCCCCCACCCTAACTCCTCTCCAATCCCTCCTCATCTTCCATTCACTTCAATTGAAAAGAAATCGACAGGTTGTACCAGTGAGGATTTGAAACATATTTACAACAGATTCTAGATATTCATAGAGTCCCGATCTTTCTCTATCACTCGAGGAGTTAGATAACAGACTTTCTCCCGTGAATACAGAGCTGGTTTATTGGGCCTTGGTTTGGCTACAGGTTCATCTTGTTGACTCTAAACCGTTGCCAATTATTTGATGTGATCTGTATACTGGTATGTATTTTTTGTAAATACACGGAGTGGATTCAAATATAAATTGAACCCAAGTTTGCAGGCGTGATGCTCCAATCACACATCGAAGATGAGAGAGATGCTGTGGGGCACACACTAAGTCCAGTAATTGAAAGTGATTAACAGACTGGGTTTTGTGTTTAGTGATCCCCGGCGTGTTACTGATACCTTCCCTGGATACCAAGGTTAGGAGAGGCACTCTGGAAGGTATGGGGAGCTGGGATTTGTCCCTGATTAACCGAAGGTCTGAGAACTGAAATAATCCAGAGTCAGAAAGGAGAAAAGGCTCAAAAATGGTGGTGTAGTATTAGGCCGTCCCTTGTATCGAGGATGTTCAACTTCCACACTAAAAAGGGATGTTCACAGATGTTTCAATGAGGGACCTGACATTCGAGGTCCTGAACTAAATACTGAAGGGTGGACGATGCCTGTGCATGGATACTTTCAACATGGGATGGCCGTTGCACACCAGCCACCACACGGGCTTGACAGAGCTAGATCTTGATCCAGTGGCAAGGGTTAACCAAGGTGAATGGAGACCAAGCTCTGCTGCACGGACCTAGTGTGCACGCATGCTCCTACTATCCACGGATTGCAGTGTGTGCTGGCCCGTGCTGCCCCTGGGCCCTCGCCTCTCCTGGGCCCCGAACCCTTGCTCCCTGGGCCCCAATCAAAAAGGGAGCAGTCAGAAACAATTAGCCTCCTCTTATCTTGGAGACATCAAATATCAACACTGTTATTTTAAATATCACAATATTAAACTCCAGCCTCGTTGAAGGGTTAGTAACATCAGCAGAAACAAACAGTTCAGAAGGATGTGATTAACAGCAGAATCCAAACCCTGTAATCACTTGTGAACTCGCTGGTGTCTCAGCAGGTGGGATGACCGAGTGAATCCCTTCCCACACACAGAGTAGGTGAACGGTCTCGCCCCAGTGTGAACTCGCTGGTGTGTGAACAGGTTGGATGAGGTAGTGAATCCCTTCCTACACACAGAGCAGGTGAACGGTCTCTCTCCAGTGTGAACTCCCTGGTGTGTCAACAGGTTGGATAAACAAGTGAATCCCTTCCTACACACAGAGTAGGTGAACGGTCTCTCCCCAGTGTGAACTCCCTGGTGTGTCAACAGGTTGGATGAGGTAGTGAATCCCTTCCTACACACAGAGTAGGTGAACGGTCTCTCAACAGTGTGAACTCCCTGGTGTGTCAACAGTTTGGATAAACAAGTGAATCCATTCCCACAAACAGAGAGGTGAACGGTCTCTCCAGTGTGAACTCACTGGTGTGTCAACAGGTTGGATGAGGTAATGAATCCATTCCTATACACAGAGTAGGTGAACGGTCTCTCCCCAGTGTGAACTCCCTGGTGTGTCAACAGGTTGGATAAACAAGTGAATCCCTTCCCACATTTCGAGCAGGTGAACGGGATCTCCCCAGAGTGAACTCCCTGGTGTGTCAACAGGTTGGATAAACAAGTGAATCCCTTCCCACACACAGAGAGCTGAACGGTCTCTCCAGTGTGAACTCCCTGGTCTGTCAACAGGTTGGATGAGGTAATGAATCCCTTCCTACACACAGAGTAGGTGAACGGTCTCTCCCCGGTGTGAACTCCCTGGTGTGTCAACAGGTTGGATGAGGTAATGAATCCCTTCCTACACACAGAGTAGGTGAGCGGTCTCTCTCCAGTGTGAACTCCCTGGTGTGTCAACAGGTTGGATGAGGTAATGAATCCCTTCCTACAAACAGAGCAGGTGAATGGTCTCGCCCCAGTGTGAACTCCCTGGTGTGTCAACAGGTTGGATGAGGCAGTGAATCCCTTCCCACATTTCGAGCAGGTGAACGGCCTCTCCCCGGTGTGAACTCCCTGGTGTGTCAACAGGTTGGATGAGGTAATGAATCCCTTCCTACAAACAGAGCAGGTGAATGGTCTCGCCCCAGTGTGAACTCCCTGGTGTGTCAACAGGTTGGATGAGGCAGTGAATCCCTTCCCACATTTCGGGCAGGTGAACGGCCTCTCCCCGCTGTGACTGCACAATGAGATTCCAGGTGGGATGGGAAACTGAATCTCTTCCCACAGTCCCCACATTCCCACAGTTTCTCCATGGTGAGGGTGTTCTTGCGTCTCCAGGTTGGACGATCAGTTGAAGCCTCGTCCACACAGACAATACATGTACAGTTTCTCCGCGCTGTGAAAGGTGCGATGTTTTTTCAGGCTGTGTGACTGGTTAAAGCTCTTTTCACAGTCAGTTCACTAGAACACTCTCACTCGGGTGTGTGTGTCTTGGTGCTTTTCCAGTCACAATGATGTTTGAAATCTGTTCCCACTGACAGAATTGGCAAATATTTCTCCTTCCACAGTCAAAGGCCAATGATATTCAGGTCCTGAGAAATCGAATGATTCCATTAGATGTTGATGTGATGTTTGGTTTGAGTATCCGTCAGCCAATCCTGCCCTTGCAATACCCTGGAAAAGAAGTTTACAAAAATCATTACTGCAAGTACAGGACAGAAAGTCAGAACAGACAATTCTAGATTCCATGCAACATTCTTTCCTCTCTTGTTCCTCCAAAGCTGCAAATCCCCATCTCATACACTCTCCGTCCTCCCTGTCCTGAAATTCAAACAAATCGCACGTCTGAAGACAGCTTGTCCTCCGCTCCCAGATTTCACCACCAACTCTGTCTGGGTTCAGTTCTACACACACTGGTTCCCATTCTCTCCTCCCCTGAAGGCGCTGACTCTGGCTGGGTTCAGTTCTACACACACTGGTTCCCATTCTCTCCTCCCCTGAAGGCGCTGACTCTGGCTGGGTTCAGTTCTATACTCACTGGTTCCCCTCCCCTGAAGGTGCTGACTCTGGCTGGGTTCAGTTCTACATTCACTGGTTCCCCTCTCCCTCCCCTGAAGGTACTGACTCTGGCTGGTTTCAGTTCTACACTCACTGGTTCCTCTTCCCTGAAGGTGCTGACTCTGGCTGGGTTCAGTTCAACACGCACTGGTTCCTCTTCCCCGAAGGTGCTGACTCTGGCTGGGTTCAGTTCTACATTCACTGGTTCCCCTCCCTCCCCTCCATTGACGGTGCTGACTCTGGCTGGGTTCAGTTCTACATTCACTGGTTTCCCTCTCTCTCCCTCACCTCAAAGTGTTGACTCTGGCTGGGTTCAGTTCTACACTCACTGGTTCCCCTCCACTGAAGGTGCTGACTCTGGCTGGGTTCAGTTCTACATTCACAGGTTCCCCTCCCTCTCCCTCCCCTGAAGTTAATGAGTCTGGCTGGGTTCAGTTCTATATTCACTGGTTCCCCTCTCCTTCCCTCCCCTGGAGTATACTTGGGATGGTTTTCTAGACCAATATGTCGAGGAACCAACTGGAGGGCTGGCCATTCAAGACTGGGTGATGTGTAATGAGAAAGGACTAATTAGCAATCTTGTTGTGCGAGGCCCCTTGGGGAAGAGTGACCATAATGTGGTCGAATTATTTATTAAGATGGAGAGTGACACAGAGACTAGGGTCCTGAACTTGAGGAAAAGTATCTTCGATGGTATTGTGAATGTTTAAAAATGTATAGAGACATTGAAGTTGAGAACGTGGGAATTGTATAGGGACAGAATAAGCTAACAAAGAATTCATGGAGGAATAGACATGACATCTCAGACTCGAGACTGCGAAATGTTACAACACTAACACATATTGAAACAAAACCCACAGCTTGCAGAAAAACCTCAAGTTCTTATTAAATCATGTTATTAACCTGAAACATTAACATAAGGTCTTTGTTTAAAATCAGACCATACTTAGGTCGGCTTATGAGTAGACAAAGAGAAAGAGAGACCAAAAGAGATAGGCTGAACTAGGATGTCACTATAGCCCTATCTTGTTATCTTTTGCCGAAAATGTATATCCATCGTCCCTTTACAATGTAATGTCACTTTGTCCGTAGGAAGTGGGTGTGTTCGAACAGCCTTGCATTCCTTCTGTCTGATAAAGTCCCCGATCGGGATTTGCTTTTTAAATAAAAGCTTGCTTTGTTTAAAGCACAAACGGTATTCGTTTCAGTAATTTTACTGAACCAGATTGAGGTAAAAGAATCCAGAAATCAACATTTGGTGTCAGAAGTGGGATCTCAACGGACGACTGCCGAAAACTTGCGAATTAAGAGCCAGACTAGCCTTGGACGAGACGAGGGGAAAGTGGCCACTGGAGTGAGTATCATTTCAACACTGCTCCAGTTTCCCCCGGTTTCAAAAGTCTGAGGAAAGTTTAGCCACTCGCTGGTTCTCAGGTAGTGTCTGAACGAGATCCAGGACAATCTGGTGAATACCTTTCAAACTTAGATTAGGGATAGAGATAGGGAAATTGCGCGGTGACGCAAAAGCAAGCGGCGACTTGGAAAGATAGGTTATAGTTCGAGCTAGATAGGGATGGATGATCAATCATGGAACCAAAAATTAACAGGAAAGAAAATAGACTCTTGTGAACATCTTTTTAAATGAGAAATGCTTCTGTGATTTTTACTGTAAAAAAAAGCCGGGGAGTTGTGGTTTGTTTTATCTCCTCCTACTTTTTCAAAGAGAATGAAAGTTTTTTTAACCCTTCGTAGTGTTGTCCTGTATGTGGTAAGTTTAAGAGTGTGAACCTTTTTGAATTACGAATATGAAAGTTTTGTTTAACCCTTCGTAGTTTTGTCCTGTATGTGGTAAGTTTAAGAGTGTGAACCTTATTGAATTATTTGGATGATAAGTTACGGAGCCAGGAAATGCAGAAAGGATAGTTGAGTAAAAAAAAAAAAATTACATGGTCCCGATGGTGAAAAAAAAGGATTTAACATGCTCACTTACTTGTTGAAAGAAAACATTCAGAGAAGGCACAGCAAAACAACTGAGATGGATTCAAAAGGATTAAAAAAAAATATTATGTTAAATAACACGACCTTGAGGCATCAAACAAATATAGTCCCTCAAACTAA
This sequence comes from Pristiophorus japonicus, assembly GCF_044704955.1. Lineage (NCBI taxonomy): Eukaryota > Metazoa > Chordata > Chondrichthyes > Pristiophoridae > Pristiophorus > Pristiophorus japonicus. Next base: position 699,518 of record NW_027252680.1, read on the forward strand.
TACAGTCCATAAAAGTAATACAGTTCATCAAACTAATACAGCCCCTCAAACTAATACAGCCTCTCAAACGAATACAGTCCATAAAACTAATACAGTCCATCAAACTAATACAGCCCCTCAAACAAATAGAGTCCTTCAAACTAATACAGGCCCTCAAACTAATACAGTCTCTCAAACAAATACAGAACCGCAAATTAATACAGGTCCTCAAACTAATACAGTCTCTCAAAGTAATACAGACCCTCAAACTAATACAGTCTCTCAAACGAATACAGTCTCTCAAACTAGTACAGAAACTCAAACTAATACAGACCCTCAAACGAATACAGTCTCTCAAAGTAATACAGACCATCAAACTAATACATTCTCTCACAGTAATACAGATCCTCAAACTAATACAGTCCCTCAAACTAATACAGTCCCTGAAAGTAATACAGGCCTTCAAACTAATACAATCTCTTCAACTAATAAAGGGTCTCAAACTAATACAATCCTTCAAACTAATACAGTCCCTCAAACTAATACAGACCCTCAAGCTAATACAGCCCCTCAAACTAATATAGGCCCTCAAACTAATACAGTCCCTCAAACTTATACATTACCTCAAACTAATATAGACCCTCAAACTAATACAGCCCCTCAAACTAATACAGTCTCTCAATCGAATACAGTCTCTCTAACTAGTACAGAAACTCAAACTAATACAGACCCTCAAACTAATACAGTCTCTCACAGTAATACAGACCCTCAAACTAATACAGACCCTGAAACTAATACAGTCCCTGAAACTAATACAGGCCTTCAAACTAATACAATCTCTTCAACTAATAAAGGGTCTCAAACTAATATCGGCCCTCAAACTAACACAGGCCCTCAAACTAACACAGTCCATCAAACTAATACAGTCCATCAATCTAAAACAGTCCCTCAAACTAATACAGTCCCTCAAACTAATACAGTTCATCAAACTAATACAGCCCCTCAAACTAATACAGTCCATCTAACTAACACAGTCCATCAAACTAATACAGTCCATCAAACTAATACAGTCCCTCAAACTTGTACATTCCCTCAAACTAATACAGACCCTCAAATTAATACAGGCCCTCAAACTAATACAGTCTCTCAAAGTAATACAGACTCTCAAACTAATACAGTCTCTCACAGTAATAAAGACCCTCAAACGAATACAGACCCTCAAACTAATACAGTCCCTGAAACTAATAGAGGCCTTCAAACTAATACAATCTCTTCAACTAATAAAGTGTCTCAAACTAATACAGTCCTTCAAACTAATACAGTCCCTCAAACTAATACAGGCCCTCAAACTAATACAGGCCCTCAAACTAACACCGCCCATCAAACTAATACAGACCATCAAACTAAAAGAGCCCCTCAACTAATGTAGTCCATCAAACTAATACAGTCCATCAAACTAATACAGCCCCTCAAACTAATACAGGCCCTAAAACTGATAATGTCCACCAAACTAATCCAGTCCATCAAACTAATACAGTCATTCAAACTAATACATTCCATCAAATTAATACAGTCCATCTCACTAATACATACCTTCAAACTAATACAGTCCCTCAAACTAACACAGTCCATCAAACTAATCCAGTCCATGAAACTAATACAGACTCTCAAACTAATACAGGCCTTCAAACGAATACAGTCCACCAAACTAATACAGCCCCTCAAACTAATACCGCCCCTCACACTAATACAGTCCATCAAATTAATACAATCCATCAAACTAATACAGCCCCTCAAACTAATACAATCCCTCAAACTAATACAGTCCATCAAAGTAATACAGTCCATCAAACTCATACACACTCTCAAACAAATACAGCCCCTCAATCTAATACAGGCCTTCAAATTAATTCAGTCCCTCAAACTTATACATTCCCTCAAACTAATATAGACCCTCAAACTAATACAGCCCCTCAAACTAATACAGGCCCTCAAATTAATACAGGCCCTCAAACTAACACAGTCCATCAAACTAATACAGACCATCAAACTAAAAGAGCCCCTAAAAATTAATTAAGTCCATCAAACTAATACAGTGCATAAAACTAATAGAGCCCCTCAAAGTAATACAGGCCCTAAAACTAATACAGTCCATCAAACTAATCCAGTCCATCAAACTAATACAGCCCCTCAAACTAATACAGTCCATCAAACTAATACAGCCCCTCAAACTAATACAGTCCCTCAAACTAATACTGTCCATCTCACTAATACAGTTCCTCAAACTAATACAGTCCCTCAAACTAATACAGACCCTTAAACTAATACTGTTCATCTCACTAATACAGTCCATCAAACTAATACAGTCCCTCAAACAAATACAGTCCCTCAAACTAATACTGTCCATCTCACTGATACAGTCCCTCAAACTAATACAGTCCCTCAAAGTAATACAGTTCATCTCACTAATACAGAACATCTAACTAAAACAATCCTTCAAACTAATACAGTCCATCAAAATAATGCAGTCACTCAAACTAATACAGTCCCTCAAACTAATACTGTCCATCTCACTAATACAGTCCATCAAACTAATACAGTCCCTCAAACTAATACAGTCCATCAAACTAATACAGTCCATCTCACTAATACAGTCCATCAAACTAATACAGTCCCTCAAACTAATACAGTCCCTCAAACTAATATAGAGCATCAAACTAATACAGTCCATCTCACGAATACAGTCCATCAAACTAATACAGTCCATCAAACTAATACAGGGCCTCAAACTAATACAGTCTCTCACACTAATACAGACCTTCAAACTAATACAGGGCCTCAAACTAATACAGTCTCTCAAACTAATACTGTCCATCAAACTAATACAGACCTTCAAACTAATACAGGGCCTCAAACTAATACAGTCTCTCAAACTAATACAGACCTTCAAACTAATACAGGGCCTCAAACTAATACAGTCTCTCAAACTAATACTGTCCATCAAACTAATACTGTCCAGCAAACTAATACAGACCTTCAAACTAATACAGGGCCTCAAACTAATACAGTCTCTCAAACTAATACAGACCTTCAAACTAATACAGGGCCTCAAACTAATACAGTCTCTCAAACTAATACTGTCCATCAAACTAATACTGTCCATCAAACTAATACAGACCTTCAAACTAATACAGGGCCTCAAACTAATACAGTCTCTCAAACTAATACTGTCCATCAAACTAATACAGTCCATCAAACTAATACAGGGCCTCAAACTAATACAGTCTCTCAAACTAATACAGGGCCTCAAACTAATACAGACCCTCAAACTAATACAGTCTCTCAAACTAATACAGGGCCTCAAACTAATACAGTCCATCTCACGAATACAGTCCATCAAACTAATACAGTCCATCAAACTAATACAGACCTTCAAACTAATACAGTCCATCTCACGAATACAGTCCATCAAACTAATACAGTCCCTCAAACTAATACAGTCCATCTCACGAATACAGTCCATCAAACTAATACAGTCCATCAAACTAATACAGACCATCAAACTAATACAGTCCATCAAACTAATACAGACCATCAAACTAATACAGTCCATCAAACTAATACAGTCCATCAAACTAATACAGTCCCTCAAACTAATACAGTCCATCTCACTAATACAGTCCATCAAACTAATACAGTCCCTCAAACTAATACAGTCCATCAAACTAATACAGTCCCTCAAACTAATATAGTCCACCAAACGAAAACAGTCTCTCAAACTAATACATAAACTCAAACTAATTCAGACCCTCAAACTAATACAGTCTCTCAAACTAATTCAGACCCTCAAACAAATACAGTCTCACAAACTTATACAGTCTCTCAAACTAATACAGTCTCTCAAACTAATACAAAACCCCAAACTAATACAGAGCCTCAAACTAATACAGTCCATCAAACTAATACAGTCCCTCAAACTTATACAGTCCATCAAACTAATACAGACCCTCAAACTAATACAGTCCATCAAACTAATACAGTCCCTCAAACTAATACAGTCCATCGAACTAATACAGACCCTAAAACTAATACAGTCTCTCAAACTAATACAGAACTCCAAACTGATACGGTCTCTCAAACGAATAAAGTCCATTAAACTAACACAGAGCCTAAAACTAATAGAGACCCTCAAATTAACACAGACCCTAAAACTAATACAATCCTTCAAACTAATGTAGTCCATCAAACTAATACTGTCCATCTCACTAATACAGTCCATCAATCTAATACAGTCCATCAAACTAATACAATCCTTCAAACTAATAGAGTCCATCAAACAAATACAGTCCATCAAACTAATACACTCCATCAAACTAATACAGTCCATCTCACTAATACAGTCCATCAAACTAATACAGTCCAACACACTAATAGAGTCCATCAAACTAATACAGTCCATCAAACTAATACAGTCCATCAAACTAATACAGACCTTCAAACTGATACAAGGCCTCAAACTAATACAGACCCTCAAACTAATAAAGGCTTCAAACTGATAAATTCACCCAAACTAACAGAGACCCGCAAACTAATACAGTCCATCAAACTAATTCAGTCCATCAACTAATACTGACCCTAAATTAATACAGTCCATCAAACTAATATAGTCCATCAAACTAATACAGTCCCTCAAACGAATACAGTCCCTCAAACTAATACAGTCCCTCAAACTAATACTGTCCCTTAAACTAATACAGTCCATCTCACGAATACAGTCCATCAAACTAATACAATCCTTCAAATTAATACAGTCCCTCAAACTAATACAGTCCCTCAAACTAATACTGTCTATCTCAATAATGCAGTCCATCAAACTAATACAGTCCCTCAAACTAATACAGTCCCTCAAACTAATACTGTCTATCTCACTAATACAGTCCATCAAACTAATACAGTTCCTCAAACTAATACAGTCCCTCAAGCTAATACAGTCCCTCAAACTAATACTGTCCCTTAAACTAATACTGTCCATCTCACTAATACAGTCCATCAAACTAATACAATCCTTCAAACTAATACAGTTCCTCAAACTAATACATTCCCTCAAACTAATACTGTCTATCTCACTAATACAGTCCATCAAACTAATACAGTCCCTCAAACTAATACAGTCCCTCAAACTAATACTGTCCATCTCACTAATACAGTCCATCAAACTAATACAGTCCCTCAAACTAATACAGTCCATCTCACTAATACAGAACATCTAACTAAAACAATCCTTCAAACTAATACAGTACATCAAAATAATACAGTCCCTCAAACTAATACAGTCCCTCAAACTAATATAGTCCATCAAACTAATACAATCCTTCAAACTAATACAGTCCCGCAAACTAATACAGTCCCTCAAACTAATACAGTCCATCTCACAAATACAGTCCATCAAACTAATACAATCCCTCAAACAAATACAGTCCCTCAAACTAATACAGTCCCTCAAACGAATACAGTCCCTCAAACGAATACAGTCCCTCAAACTAATACAGTCCCTCAAACTAATACAGTCCCTTAAACTAATACAGTCCATCTCACTAATACAGTCCATCAAACTAATACAATCCTTCAAACTAATACAGTCCCTCAAACTAATACAGTCCCTCAACCTAATAATGTCCATCTCACTAATACAGTCCATCAAACTAATACAGTCCCTCAAACTAATACAGTCCCTCAAACTAATACTGTCCATCTCACTAATACATTCCATCAAACTAATACAGTCCCTCAAACTAATACAGTCCCTCAAAGTAATACTGTCCATCTCACTAATACAGTCCCGCAAACTAATACAGTCCCTCAAACTAATACAGTCCATCTCACTAACACAGAACATCTAACTAAAACAATCCTTCAAACTAATACAGTCCATCAAAATAATACAGTCCCTCAAACTAATACAGTCCCTCAAACTAATACTGTCCATCTCACTAATACAGTCCATCAAACTAATACAGTCCCTCAAACTAATACAGTCCGTCAAACTAATACAGTCCATCTCACTAATACAGTCCATCAAACTAATACAGTCCATCTCACTAATACAGTCCATCAATCTAATACAGTCCATCAAACTAATACAATCCTTCAAACTAATACAGTCCATCAAACAAATACAGTCCATCAAACTAATACACTCCATCAAACTAATACAGTCCATCTCACTAATACAGTCTATCAAACTAATACAGTCCAACTCACTAATAGAGTCCATCAAACTAATACAGTCCATCAAACTAATACAGTCCATCAAACTAATACAGACCCACAACTATACAGGTCCTCAAACTAATACAGACACTCTAGCCTTCTAGCCTGCACCGCCATTCAATGAGTTCATGGCGGAACAATCAAATTCAGTACCCCATTCCTGCTTTCTCGCCATACCCCTTGATCCCCCTAGTAGTAAGGACCTCATCTAACTCCTTTTTGAATATATTTAGTGAATTGGCCTCAACAACTTTCTGTGGTAGAGAATTCCACAGGTTCACCACTCTCTGGGTGAAGAAGTTCCTCCGCATCTCGGTCCTAAATGGCTTACCCCTTATTCTTAGATTGTGACCTCTGGTTCTGGACTTATCCAACATTGGGAACATTCTTCCTGCATCTAACCTGTCTAACCCCGTCAGAATTTTAAACGTTTCTATGAGGTCCCCTCTCATTCTTCTGAACTCCAGTGAATACAAGCCCAGTTGATCCAGTCTTTCTTGATAGGTCGGTCCCGCCATCCCGGGAATCAGTCTGGTGAACCTTCGCTGCACTTAGTTTGAGGGACTGTATTAGTTTGAGGGACTGTATTATTTTGATGGACTGTATTATTTTGAAGGATTGTTTTAGTTCGATGTTCTGTATTAGTGAGATGGACTGTATTAGTTTGAGGGACTGTATTAGTTTGATGGTCTGTATTAGTTTGATGGACTGTATTAGTTTGCGGGTCTGTATTAGTTCGATGGACTGTATTAGTTTGAATGACTGTGTTAGTTTAATGGACTGTGTTAGTTTGAGAGACTGTATTAGTTTGTGAGACTGTATTAGTTTGAGGGTCTGTATTACTTTAAGAGACAGTATTAATTTGATGGTCTGAATTAGTTTGAGTTTATGTATTAGTTTGAGAGACTGTATTCGTTTGAGAGACTGTATTAGTTTGATGGACTATATTAGTGAGATGGACAGTATTAGTTTGATGGACTGTATTTGTGAGATGGACTGTATTAGTTTGAGGGACTGTATTAGTTTGAGGGACTGTATTAGTTTGATGGACTGTCTTAGTGAGATGGACAGTATTAGTTTGAGGGACTGTATTAGTTTGAGGGACTGTATTAGTTTGATGGACTGTATTAGTGAGATGGACAGTATTAGTGAGATGGACATTATTAGGTTGAGGGACTGTATTAGTTTGAGGGACTGTATTAGTTTGAGGGAGTGTATTAATTTGATGGACTGTATTAGTGAGATAGACAGTATTAGTTTGAGGGACTGTATTAGTTTGAGGAACTGTATTAGTTTGAAGGATTGTATTAGTTTGATGGACTGTATTAGTGAGATGGACTGTATTAGTTTAAGGGACAGTATTAGTTTGAGGGACTGTATTAGTTTGAGGGACTGTATTCGTTTGAGGGACTATATTAGTTTGATGGACTATATTAGTTTGATGGACTGTATTAATTTAGGGTCTGTATTAGTTGATGGACTGTATTAGTTTGATGGACTATATTAGTTTGAGGGGCTGTATTAGTTTCAGTGTCTGTATTAGTTTGGTGGACTGTATTACTTTGCGGGTCTGTATTAGTTTTGGGGAATTTATCAGTTTGAGAGCCTTTATTAGTTTGAGAGACTGTATTAGTTTGAGATCCTTTATTAGTTTGAGGGACTGTATTCGTTTGAGAGACTGCATTAGTTTGAGGGTCTGTATTAGTTCGAGGCCTTGTATCAGTTTGAAGGTCTGTATTAGTTTGATGGACTGTATTAGTTTGATGGACTGTATTAGTTTGATGGACTGTATTAGTGAGTTGGAATGTATTAGTTTGATTGACTGAATTAGTGAGATGGACTGTATTAGTTTGATGGAGTGTATTAGTTTGAGGGACTGTATTAGTTTGATGGACTGTATTAGTTTGAAGGATTGTATTAGTTTGATGGACTGTATTAGTTTGATGGACTGTATTAGTGAGATGGACTGTATTAGTTTGATGGACTACATTAGTTTGAAGGATTGTATTAGTTTGAAGGATTGTTTTTGTTTGATGGACTATATTTGTTTTAGGGTCTGTGTTAATTTGAGGGTCTCTATTTGTTTTAGGCTCTGTGTTAGTTTAATGGACTTTATTCATTTGAGAGACTGTATTAGTTTGTGGTTCTGTATTAGTTTGAGAGACTGTATTAGTTTTAGGGTCTGCATTAGTTCGAATGACTGTATTAGTTTGAGGGACTGTATTAGTTTGATCGACTGTATTAGTTTGAGGGTCTGTATTAGTTTAATGGACTGTATTAGTTTGAGGGTGGGTATCAGTTTGATGGACTGTATTAGTTTGAGGATCTGTATTAGTTTGGGGTTTTGTATTAGTTTGAGAGTCTGTATTAGTTTTAGAGTCTGTATTAGTTTGATGGACTGTATTAGTTTGCGGGTCTGTATTAGTTCGATGGGCTGTATTAGATTGAGGGATTGTATTAGTTTGATGGACTGTATTAGTTTGAGAGACTGTATAAGTTTGTGAGACTGTATTAGTTTGAGGGTCTGTATTACTTTGAGAGACAGTATTAGTTTGAGGGTCTGAATTAGCTTGAGTTTATGTATTAGTTTGAGAGACTGTATTAGTTTGAGGGACTGTATTAGTTTGAGGCCCTGTATTAGTTTGAAGGTCTGTATTAGTTTGATGGACAGTATTAGTTTGATGGACAGTATTAGTTTGATGGACTGTATTAGTGAGATGGACTGTATTAGTTTGAGGGACTGTATTATTTTGAGGGACTGTATTAGTTTGATGGACTGTATTAGTGAGATGGACAGTATGAGTTTGAGGGACTGTATTAGTTTGAGGGACTGTATTATTTTGATGGACTGTATTAGTTTGAAGGATTGTTTTAGTTAGATGTTCTGTATTAGTGAGATGAACTGTATTAGTTTGAGGGACTGTATTAGTTTGCGGGACTGTATCAGTGAGATGGACAGTATTACTTTGAGGGACTGTATTAGTTTGTGAGACTGTATTAGTTTGAGGGTCTGTATTACTTTAAGAGACAGTATTAATTTGATGGTCTGAATTAGTTTGAGTTTATGTATTAGTTTGAGAGACTGTATTCGTTTGAGAGACTGTATTAGTTTGATGGACTATATTAGTGAGATGGACAGTATTAGTTTGATGGACTGTATTTGTGAGATGGACTGTATTAGTTTGAGGGACTGTATTAGTTTGAGGGACTGTATTAGTTTGATGGACTGTCTTAGTGAGATGGACAGTATTAGTTTGAGGGACTGTATTAGTTTGAGGGACTGTATTAGTTTGATGGACTGTATTAGTGAGATGGACAGTATTAGTGAGATGGACATTATTAGGTTGAGGGACTGTATTAGTTTGAGGGACTGTATTAGTTTGAGGGAGTGTATTAATTTGATGGACTGTATTAGTGAGATAGACAGTATTAGTTTGAGGGACTGTATTAGTTTGAGGAACTGTATTAGTTTGAAGGATTGTATTAGTTTGATGGACTGTATTAGTGAGATGGACTGTATTAGTTTAAGGGACAGTATTAGTTTGAGGGACTGTATTAGTTTGAGGGACTGTATTCGTTTGAGGGACTATATTAGTTTGATGGACTATATTAGTTTGATGGACTGTATTAATTTAGGGTCTGTATTAGTTGATGGACTGTATTAGTTTGATGGACTATATTAGTTTGAGGGGCTGTATTAGTTTCAGTGTCTGTATTAGTTTGGTGGACTGTATTACTTTGCGGGTCTGTATTAGTTTTGGGGAATTTATCAGTTTGAGAGCCTTTATTAGTTTGAGAGACTGTATTAGTTTGAGATCCTTTATTAGTTTGAGGGACTGTATTCGTTTGAGAGACTGCATTAGTTTGAGGGTCTGTATTAGTTCGAGGCCTTGTATCAGTTTGAAGGTCTGTATTAGTTTGATGGACTGTATTAGTTTGATGGACTGTATTAGTTTGATGGACTGTATTAGTGAGTTGGAATGTATTAGTTTGATTGACTGAATTAGTGAGATGGACTGTATTAGTTTGATGGAGTGTATTAGTTTGAGGGACTGTATTAGTTTGATGGACTGTATTAGTTTGAAGGATTGTATTAGTTTGATGGACTGTATTAGTTTGATGGACTGTATTAGTGAGATGGACTGTATTAGTTTGATGGACTACATTAGTTTGAAGGATTGTATTAGTTTGAAGGATTGTTTTTGTTTGATGGACTATATTTGTTTTAGGGTCTGTGTTAATTTGAGGGTCTCTATTTGTTTTAGGCTCTGTGTTAGTTTAATGGACTTTATTCATTTGAGAGACTGTATTAGTTTGTGGTTCTGTATTAGTTTGAGAGACTGTATTAGTTTTAGGGTCTGCATTAGTTCGAATGACTGTATTAGTTTGAGGGACTGTATTAGTTTGATCGACTGTATTAGTTTGAGGGTCTGTATTAGTTTAATGGACTGTATTAGTTTGAGGGTGGGTATCAGTTTGATGGACTGTATTAGTTTGAGGATCTGTATTAGTTTGGGGTTTTGTATTAGTTTGAGAGTCTGTATTAGTTTTAGAGTCTGTATTAGTTTGATGGACTGTATTAGTTTGCGGGTCTGTATTAGTTCGATGGGCTGTATTAGATTGAGGGATTGTATTAGTTTGATGGACTGTATTAGTTTGAGAGACTGTATAAGTTTGTGAGACTGTATTAGTTTGAGGGTCTGTATTACTTTGAGAGACAGTATTAGTTTGAGGGTCTGAATTAGCTTGAGTTTATGTATTAGTTTGAGAGACTGTATTAGTTTGAGGGACTGTATTAGTTTGAGGCCCTGTATTAGTTTGAAGGTCTGTATTAGTTTGATGGACAGTATTAGTTTGATGGACAGTATTAGTTTGATGGACTGTATTAGTGAGATGGACTGTATTAGTTTGAGGGACTGTATTATTTTGAGGGACTGTATTAGTTTGATGGACTGTATTAGTGAGATGGACAGTATGAGTTTGAGGGACTGTATTAGTTTGAGGGACTGTATTATTTTGATGGACTGTATTAGTTTGAAGGATTGTTTTAGTTAGATGTTCTGTATTAGTGAGATGAACTGTATTAGTTTGAGGGACTGTATTAGTTTGCGGGACTGTATCAGTGAGATGGACAGTATTACTTTGAGGGACTGTATTAGTTTGTGAGACTGTATTAGTTTGAGGGTCTGTATTACTTTAAGAGACAGTATTAATTTGATGGTCTGAATTAGTTTGAGTTTATGTATTAGTTTGAGAGACTGTATTCGTTTGAGAGACTGTATTAGTTTGATGGACTATATTAGTGAGATGGACAGTATTAGTTTGATGGACTGTATTTGTGAGATGGACTGTATTAGTTTGAGGGACTGTATTAGTTTGAGGGACTGTATTAGTTTGATGGACTGTCTTAGTGAGATGGACAGTATTAGTTTGAGGGACTGTATTAGTTTGAGGGACTGTATTAGTTTGATGGACTGTATTAGTGAGATGGACAGTATTAGTGAGATGGACATTATTAGGTTGAGGGACTGTATTAGTTTGAGGGACTGTATTAGTTTGAGGGAGTGTATTAATTTGATGGACTGTATTAGTGAGATAGACAGTATTAGTTTGAGGGACTGTATTAGTTTGAGGAACTGTATTAGTTTGAAGGATTGTATTAGTTTGATGGACTGTATTAGTGAGATGGACTGTATTAGTTTAAGGGACAGTATTAGTTTGAGGGACTGTATTAGTTTGAGGGACTGTATTCGTTTGAGGGACTATATTAGTTTGATGGACTATATTAGTTTGATGGACTGTATTAATTTAGGGTCTGTATTAGTTGATGGACTGTATTAGTTTGATGGACTATATTAGTTTGAGGGGCTGTATTAGTTTCAGTGTCTGTATTAGTTTGGTGGACTGTATTACTTTGCGGGTCTGTATTAGTTTTGGGGAATTTATCAGTTTGAGAGCCTTTATTAGTTTGAGAGACTGTATTAGTTTGAGATCCTTTATTAGTTTGAGGGACTGTATTCGTTTGAGAGACTGCATTAGTTTGAGGGTCTCTCAAACTAATACAAAACCCCAAACTAATACAGAGCCTCAAACTAATACAGTCCATCAAACTAATACAGTCCCTCAAACTAATACAGTCCATCAAACTAATACAGACCCTCAAACTAATACAGTCCATCAAACTAATACAGTCTCTCAAACTAATACAGAACCCCAAACTAATACAGTCTCTCAAACGAATACAGTCCATTAAACTAACACAGAGCCTAAATCTAATAGAGACCCTCAAATTAACACAGATCCTAAACCGAATATAGTCCATCAAACAAATACAATCCTTCAAACTAATAAAATCCTTCAAACTAATGTAGTCCATCAAACTAAAAGAGCCCCTCAAACTAATACAGTCCATCAAACTAATACAGTCCATCTCACTAATACAGTCCATCAAACTAATACAGTCCATCAAACTAATATAGTCCATCAAACTAATACAGATCTTCAAACTAATACAGGGCCTCAAACGAATACAGACCCTCAAACTAATGCAGTCTCTCAAACGAATACAGTCTCTCAAACTAATACAGAAACTCAAACTAATACAGACCCTCAAAATAATACTGTCTCTCAAAGTAACACAGACCCTCAAACTAATGCAGTCTGTCAAACGAATACAGTCTCTCAAACTAATATAGAAACTCAAACTAATACAGACCCTCAAATTAATACTGTCTCTCAAAGTAATACAGTCCCGCAAACTAATACAGACCCTCAAACTAATAGTCCCTGAAACTAAAACAGGCCTTCAAACTAATACAGTCCCTCAAACTAATAAAGGATCTCAAACTAATAAAATCCCTCAAACTAATAAAGGCTCTCAAACTGATAAATTCCCCCAAACTAATACAGACCCGCAAACTAATACAGTCCATCAAACTAATACAGACACTGAAACTAATACAGATACTGAAACTAATACAGCCCCTCAAACTAATATAGTCCATCAAACTAATACAGTCCATCAACTAATACAGACCCTAAATTAATACAGTCCATCAAACTAATATAGTCCATCTAACTAATACAGCCACTCAAACTAATACACTCCCTCAAACTAAATCACTCCATTAAATTAATACAGTCCGTCAAACTAATACAGTCCCTCAAACTAATACAATCCCTCAAACTAATACAGACCCACAAACTAATACAGATCCTCAAACTAATACAGACCCTCAAACTAATACAGACCCTCAAACTAATACAATCCCTCAAACTAATACAGACCCACAAACTAATACAGGTCCTCAAACTAATACAGACCCTCAAACTAATACGGTCTCTCAAACTAATACAGAACGGCAAACTAATAGAGACCCTCAAAGTAATACAGTCTATCAAAGTAATACAGACCCTCAAGCTAATACACTCTCTCAAAGTAATACAGACCCTCAAACTAATACAGTCTCTCAAACGAATACAGTCCATTAAACTAACACAGAGCCTACAACTAATACAGACCCTCAAATTAACACAGACACTAAAACTAATACTGTCCATCAAAGTACTACAGCCCCTCAAACTAATACATGCCATCAAACGAAAAGAGCCCCTCAAACTGATACAGACCGTCAAACTATTACAGTCCATCAAACTAATACAGACCCTCAAACTAATAGAGATCCTCAAACTAATACAGTCTCGACACAGTAATACAGATCCTCAAACTAATACAGACCCTTAAACTAATACAGTACCTCAAACTAATAAAGGTTCTCAAACTAATACAGTCCCTCAAAATAATACAGCCCCTCAAACTGATATTGTCACTCAAACTAATACAGCCCCTCAAACTAAATCACTCCATTAAATTAAAACAGTCCATCAAACTAATACAATCCCTCAAACTAATACACACCCACAAAATAATACAGGTCCTCAAACTAATACAGTCCCACAAACTAATACAAAACCCCAAACTAATACAGACCCTCAAACTAATACAGTCTCTCAAAGTAATACAGACCCTCAAACTAATACAGACCCTCAAACTAATACTGTCCATCAAACCAATACAGCCCCTCAAACTAATACTGTCCATCAAACAAATACAGCCCCTCAAACTAATATAGTCCATCAAACAAATACAATCCTTCAAACTAATACAGACCCTCAAACTAAAAGAGCCCCTCAAACTAATACAGTCCATCAAACTAATGCAGACTCTCAAACTGACAGAGCCCCTCAAACTAATGCAGTCCATCGAACTAATACTGTCCATCAAACTAATACAGACCGTCAAACTAATACAGCCCCTCAAACTAATACAGTTCATCTAACTAATAAAGTCCATCAAACTAATACAGTCTTTCAAACTAATCCAGCCCCTCAAACTAATACAGACCTTCAAAATAATACAGGGCCTCAAACTAATACAGGCGCTCAAACTAATACAGTCCCTCAAACTAATACAGACCTTCAAACTAATACAGACCCACAACTATACAGGTCCTCAAACTAATACAGACACTCAAACTAATACAGTTTCTCAAAGTAATACAGACCCTCAAACTAATACAGTCTCTCAAACGAATACAGTCCATTAAACTAACACAGAGCCTAAAATTAATACAGTCGCTCAAATTAACACAGACCCGAAAACTAATACTGTCCATCAAACTAATACAGTCCCTCAAACTAATATAGTACATCAAACTAATACAATCCTTCAAACTAATACAGACCATCAAACTAAAAGAGCCCCTCAAACTAATATAGTCCATCAAACTAATATAGTCCATCCAACTAAAAGAGCCCCTCAAACTAATATAGTCCATCAAACTAATACAGTCCATCAAACTAATCCAGCCCCTCAAATTAATACAGATCTTCAAACTAATACAGATCCTCAAACTAATACAGACCCTCAAACTAATACAGTCTCTCAAAGTAATACAGACCCTCAAACTAATACAGTCTCTCAAACGAATACACTCTCTCAAACTAATACAGAAACTCAAACTAATACAGACCCTCAAACTAATACTGTCTCTCAAAGTAATGCAGACCCTCAAACTAATACAGTCTCTCACAGTAATACAGACCCTCAAACTAATACAGACCCTCAAACTAATGTCGTCCATCAAACTAAAAGAACCCCTCAAACTAATACAGACCCACAAACTAATACAGGTCCTCAAACTAATACAGTCCCTCAAACTAATACAGTCCCTCAAACTAATACAGTCAATCAAATGAATACAGTCCCTCAAACTAATACAGTCCATCAAACAAATACAGTGTTTGCTAGTGCTGTTGGGGAGGAGTTAAACTAATATGGCAGGGGGATGGGAACCAATGCAGGGAGATAGAGGGAAACAAAAAGGAGGCAAAAACAAAAGACAGAAAGGAGATGAGGAAAAGTGGAGGGCAGAGAAACCCAAGGCAAAGAACAAAAAGGGCCATTGCACAGCAAAATTCTAAAAGGACAGAGGGTGTTAAAAAAACAAGCCTAAAGGCTTTGTGTCTTAATGCAAGGAGTATCCGCAATAAGGTGGATGAATTAACTGTGCAAATAGATGTTAACAAATATGATGTGATTGGGATTACGGAGACGTGGCTCCAGGATGAGCAGGGCTGGGAACTCAACATCCAGGGGTATTCAACATTCAGGAAGGATAGAATAAAAGGAAAAGGAGGTGGGGTAGCATTGCTGGTTAAGGAGGAGATTAATGCAATAGTTAGGAAGGACATTAGCTTGGATGATGTGGAATCTATATGGGTAGAGCTGCAGAACACCAAAGGGCAAAAAACGTTAGTGGGAGTTGTGTACAGACCTCCAAACAGTAGTAGTGATGTTGGGGAGGGCATCAAACAGGAAATTAGGGGTGCGTGCAATAAAGGTGCAGCAGTTATAATGGGTGACTTTAATATGCACATAGATTGGGCTAACCAAACTGGAAGCAATACGGTGGAGGAGGATTTTCTGGAGTGCATAAGGGATGGTTTTTTAGACCAATATGTCGAGGAACCAACTAGGGGGGAGGCCATCTTAGACTGGGTGTTATGTAATGAGAAAGGATTAATTAGCAATCTCGTTGTGCGAGACCCCTTGGGGAAGAGTGACCATAATATGGTGGAATTCTGCATTAGGATGGAGAATGAAACAGTTAATTCAGAGACCATGGTCCAGAACTTAAAGAAGGCTAACTTTGAAGGTATGAGGCGTGAATTGGCTGAGATGGATTGGCGAATGATACTTAAGGGGTTGACTGTGGATGGGCAATGGCAGACATTTAGAGACCGCATGGATGAACTACAACAATTGTACATTCCTGTCTGGCATAGAAATAAAAAAGGGAAGGTGGCTCAACCGTGGCTATCAAGGGAAATCAGGGATAGTATTAAAGCCAAGGAAGTGGCATACAAATTGGCCAGAAATAGCAGCGAACCTGGGGACTGGGAGAAATTTAGAACTCAGCAGAGGAGGACAAAGGGTTTGATTAGGGCAGGGAAAATGGAGTATGAGAAGAAGCTTGCAGGGAACATTAAGACGGATTGCAAAAGTTTCTATAGATATGTAAAGAGAAAAAGGTTAGTAAAGACAAATGTAGGTCCCCTGCAGTCAGAATCAGGGGAAGTCATAACGGGGAACAAAGAAATGGCGTACCAATTGAACAAGTACTTTGGTTCGGTATTCACGAAGGAGGACACGAACAACCTTCCGGTTATAAAAGGGGTCGGGGG
Source organism: Pristiophorus japonicus (assembly GCF_044704955.1). NCBI lineage: Eukaryota > Metazoa > Chordata > Chondrichthyes > Pristiophoridae > Pristiophorus > Pristiophorus japonicus. The sequence continues at coordinate 716,513 of NW_027252680.1, forward strand.
GTCTAGTAAGGAGGAGGAACTGAGGGAAATCCTTATTAGCCGGGAAATTGTGTTGGGGAAATTGATGGGATTGAAGGCCGATAAATCCCCAGGGCCTGATGGACTGCATCCCAGAGTACTTAAGGAGGTGGCCTTGGAAATAGTGGATGCGTTGACAGTCATTTTCCAACATTCCATTGACTCTGGATCAGTTCCTATGGAGTGGAGGGTAGCCAATGTAACCCCACTTTTTAAAAAAGGAGGGAGAGAGAAAACAGGGAATTATAGACCGGTCAGCCTGACATCGGTAGTGGGTAAAATGATGGAATCAATTATTAAGGATGTCATAGCAGTGCATTTGGAAAGAGGTGACATGATAGGTCCAAGTCAGCATGGATTTGTGAAAGGGAAATCATGCTTGACAAATCTTCTGGAATTTTTTGAGGATGTTTCCAGTAGAGTGGATAAGGGAGAACCAGTTGATGTGGTATATTTGGACTTTCAGAAGGCGTTCGACAAGGTCCCACACAAGAGATTGATGTGCAAAGTTAGAGCACATGGGATTGGGGGTAGTGTACTGACATGGATTGAGAACTGGTTGTCAGACAGGAAGCAAAGAGTAGGAGTAAATGGGTACTTTTCAGAATGGCAGGCAGTGACTAGTGGGGTACCGCAAGGTTCTGTGCTGGGGCCCCAGCTATTTACACTGTACATTAATGATTTAGATGAGGGGATTAAATGTAGTATCTCCAAATTTGCGGATGACACTAAGTTGGGTGGCAGTGTGAGCTGCGAGGAGGATGCTGTGAGGCTGCAGAGCGACTTGGATAGGTTAGGTGAGTGGGCAAATGCATGGCAGATGAAGTATAATGTGGATAAATGTGAGGTTATCCACTTTGGTGGTAAAAACAGAGAGACAGACTATTATCTGAATGGTGACAGATTAGGAAAAGGGGAGGTGCAAAGAGACCTGGGTGTCATGGTACATCAGTCATTGAAGGTTGGCATGCAGGTACAGCAGGCGGTTAAGAAAGCAAATGGCATTTTGGCCTTCATAGCAAGGGGATTTGAGTACAGGGGCAGGGAGGTGTTGCTACAGTTGTATAGGGCATTGGTGAGGCCACACCTGGAGTATTGTGTACAGTTTTGGTCTCCTAACCTGAGGAAGGACATTCTTGCTATTGAGGGAGTGCAGCGAAGGTTCACCAGACTGATTCCCGGGATGGCGGGACTGACCTATCAAGAAAGACTGGATCAACTGGGCTTGTATTCACTGGAGTTCAGAAGAATGAGAGGGGACCTCATAGAAACATATAAAATTCTGACGGGGTTAGACAGGTTAGATGCAGGAAGAATGTTCCCAATGTTGGGGAAGTCCAGAACCAGGGGTCACAGTCTAAGGATAAGGGGTAAGCCATTTAGGACCGAGATGCGGAGGAACTTCTTCACCCAGAGAGTGGTGAACCTGTGGAATTCTCTACCACAGAAAGTTGTTGAGGCCAATTCACTAAATATATTCAAAAAGGAGTTAGATGAGGTCCTTACTGCTAGGGGGATCAAGGGGTATGGCGAGAAAGCAGGAATGGGGTACTGAAGTTGAATGTTCAGCCATGAACTCATTGAATGGCGGTGCAGGCTAGAAGGGCCGAATGGCCTACTCCTGCACCTAGTTTCTATGTTTCTATGTTTCTAGTCTCTCAAACTGACACAGCCCCTCAAACTAATGCAGTCCATCGAAATAATACTGTCCATCAAACTAATACAGACCCTCAAACTAATACAGCCCCTCAAACTAATACAGTTCATCTAACTAATACAGTCCATCAAACTAATACAGTCCATCAAACTAATCCAGACTCTCAAAATAAAACAGACCTTCAAACTAATACAGGGCCTCAAACTAATACAGTCTCTCAAACTAATACAGACCCTCAAACTAATTCAGTCTCTCAAACGAATACAGTCTCTCAAACGAATACAGAAACTCAAACTAATACAGACCCTCAAACTAATACTGTCTCTCAAAGTAATACAGAGCCTCAAACTAATAAAGGCTCTCAAAATAATACAGTGTCTCAAAGTAATACAGACCCTCAAAATAATACAGTCTCTCAAACGAATACAGTCCATTAAACTAACACAGAGGATAAATTAATACAGACGCTCAAATTAATACAGACCCTAAAACTAATACTGTCCATCAAACTAATACAGCCCCTCAAACTAATATAGTCCATCAAACTAATACAATCCTTCAAACCAAAAAAACCCATCAAACTAAAAGAGCCCCTCAAACTAATATAGTCCATCAAACTAATATAGTCCATCAAACTAAAAGAGCCCCTCAAACTAATATAGTCCATCAAACTAATACAGTCCATCAAACTAATATAGTCCATCAAACTAATATAGTCCATCAAACTAATACAGTCCATCAAACTAATACTGTCCATCACACTATTACAGTCCATCAAACTAATGCAGTCCATCTCACTAATACAGTCCATCAAACTAATACAGTCCATCAAACTAATCCAGCCCCTCAAACTAATACAGACCTTCAAACTAATAAAGGGCCTCAAATTAATACAGTCCATCAAACAAATACAGACTCTCAAACTGACACAGCCCCTCAAACTAATGCAGTCCATTTAAATAATACTGCTCATCAAACTAATACAGACCCTCAAACTAATACAGCCCCTCAAACTAATACAGTTCATCTAACTAATACAGTCCATCAAACTAATACAGTCCATCAAACTAATCCAGCCCCTCAAACTAATACAGACCTTCAAACGAATACAGGGCCTCAAACTAATACAGTCTCTCAAACTAATACAGACCCTCAAACTAATACAGTCTCTCAAACGAATACAGTCTCTCAAACTAATACAGAAACTCAAACTAATACAGACCCTCAAACTAATACTGTCTCTCAAAGTAATACAGACCCTCAAAGTAATACAGTCTCTCACAGTAATACAGAGCCTCAAACTAATACAGACCCTCAAACTAATAGTCCCTGAAACTAAAACAGGCCTTCAAACTAATACAGTCCCTCAAACTAATAAAGGGTCTCAAACTAATACAGCCCCTTAAACTAATAAAGGCTCTCAAACTAATACACTCCATCAAACTAATACAGACACTGTAACTAATACAGTCCCTCAAACTAATACAATCCCTCAAACTAATACAGACCCACAAACTATACTGGTCCTCAAACTAATACAGACCCTCAAACTAATATAGTCCCTCAAACTAATACATTCCCTCAAACTAATACAATCCCTCAAACTAATACAGACCCTCAAACTAATACAGACCCACAAACTACACAGGTCCTCAAACTAATACAGACCCTCAAACTAATGTAGTCTCTCAAAGTAATACAGACCCTCAAACTAATAGAGTCTCTCAAACTAATACAGAACCCCAAACTAATACAGACCCTCAAACTAATACAGTCTCTCAAACGAATGCTGTCCATTAAACTAACACAGAGCCTAAAAGTAATACTGTCCATCAAACTAATACAGTCCCTCAAACTAATATAGTCCATCAAACAAATACAATCCTTCAAACTAATACAGACCATAAAACTAAAAAAGCCCCTCAAACTAATACAGTCTCTCAAACAAATACAGTCTCTCAAACTAATACAGAAACTCAAACTAATACAGACCCTTAAACTAATACTGTCTTTCAAACTAATAACGTCCCTGCAACTAATTCAGACGCTCAAACTAATACAGTCCCTCAAACTAATACAGTCCCTCAAACTAATACAGTTACCTCAAACTAATACAGTCTCTCAAACAAATACGGAACCACAAACTAATACAGACCCTCAAACTAATAGAGACCCTCAAACTATTACAGGCTCTCACAGTAATACAGACCCTCAAACTAAAATAGACCCTCAAACTAATACAGTCCCTGAAACTAAAACAGGCCTTCAAACTAATACAGTCCCTCAAACTAATACAGTCCCTTAAACTAATAAAGGTTCTCAAACTAATACAGTCCCTCAAACTAATACAGTCCCTCAAACTAATACAGACCCACAAACTATACAGGTCCTCAAACTAATACAGTCCCTCAAACTAATACAGACCCTCAAACTAATACAGTTTCTCAAAGTAATACAGACCCTCAAACTAATACAGTCTCTCAAACGAATACAGTCCATTAAACTAACACAGAGCCTAAAATTAATACAGACGCTCAAATTAACACAGACCCGAAAACTAATACTGTCCATCAAACTAATACAGTCCCTCTAACTAATATAGTACATCAAACTAATACAATCCTTCAAACTAATACAGACCATCAAACTAAAAGAGCCCCTCAAACTAATATAGTCCATCAAACTAATATAGTCCATCCAACTAAAAGAGCCCCTGAAACTAATATAGTCCATCAAACTAATATAGTCCATCAAAGTAATACAGTCCATCAAACTAATACTGTCCATCAAACTATTACAGTCCATCAAACTAATACAGTCCATCTCACTTATACAGTCCATCAAACTAATACAGTCCATCAAACTAATCCAGCCCCTCAAATTAATACAGACCTTCAAACTAATACAGGGCCTCAAACTAATACAGTCTCTCAAACAAATACAAAACCTCAAACTAATACAGATCCTCAAACTAATACAGACCCTCAAACTAATACAGTCTCTAAAAGTAATACAGACCCTCAAACTAATACAGTCTCTCAAACGAATACAGTCTCTCAAACTAATACAGAAACTCAAACTAATACAGACCCTCAAACTAATACTGTCTCTCAAAGTAATACAGACCCTCAAACTAATACAGTCTCTCACAGTAATACAGACCCTCAAACTAATACAGACACTTAAACTAATGTCGTCCATCAAACTAAAAGAACCCCTCAAACTAATACAGACCCACAAACTAATACAGGTCCTCAAACTAATACAGTCCCTCAAACTAATACAGTCCCTCAAACTAATACAGTCAATCAAATGAATACAGTCTCTCAAACTAATACAGTCCATCAAACAAATACAGTCTCTCAAACTGACACAGCCCCTCAAACTAATGCAGTCCATCGAAATAATACTGTCCATCAAACTAATACAGACCCTCAAACTAATACAGCCCCTCAAACTAATACAGTTCATCTAACTAATACAGTCCATCAAACTAATACAGTCCATCAAACTAATCCAGACCCTCAAAATAAAACAGACCTTCAAACTAATACAGGGCCTCAAACTAATACAGTCTCTCAAACTAATACAGACCCTCAAACTAATACAGTCTCTCAAACGAATACAGTCTCTCAAACGAATACAGAAACTCAAACTAATACAGACCCTAAAACTAATAATGTCTCTCAAAGTAATACAGAGCCTCAAACTAATAAAGGCTCTCAAACTAATACAGTCTCTCAAACTAATACAGACCCTCAAACTAATACAGTCTCTCAAACGAATACAGTCTCTCAAACGAATACAGAAACTCAAACTAATACAGACCCTCAAACTAATACTGTCTCTCAAAGTAATACAGAGCATCAAACTAATAAAGGCTCTCAAACTAATGCAGTCCATCAAACTAATACAGACACTGAAACTAATAAAGTCCATCAAACTAATACACTACATCAAACTAATACAGACACTGAAACTAAAACAGTTCCTCAAACTAATACAGTCCCTCAAACTAATACAATCCCTCAAACTAATACAGACCCACAAACTATACAGGTCCTCAAACGAATACAGACCCTCAAACTAATACAGTCCCTCAAACTAATACAGTCCCTCAAACTAATACAATCCCTCAAACTAATACAGACCCACAAACTATACAGGTCCTCAAACGAATACAGTCCCTCAAACTAATACAGACCCTCAAACTAATACAGACCCACAAACTATACAGGTGCTCAAACTAATACAGACCATCAAACTAATACAGTCTCTCAAAGTAATACAGACCCTCAAACTAATACAGTCTCTCAAACTAATACAGAACCCCAAACTAATGCAGACCCTCAAACTAATACAGTCTCTCAAACGAATACAGTCCATTAAACTAACACAGAGCCTAAAAGTAATACTGTCCATCAAACTAATACAGTCCCTCAAACTAATATAGTCCATCAAACAAATACAATCCTTCAAACTAATACAGACCATAAAACTAAAAGAGCCCCTCAAACTAATACAGTACAACAAACTAATACAGTCCATCAAACTAATACAGTCCTTCAAACTAATCCAGCCCCTCAAACTAATACAGACCTTCAAACTAATACAGGGCCTCAAACTAATACAGTCTCTCAAACAAATACAGAACCTCAAACTAATACAGACCCTCAAACTAATGCAGACCCTCAAACTAATACAGTCTCTCAAACTAATACAGTCTCTCAAACTAATACAGTCTCTCAAAGTAATGCAGACCCTCAAACTAATACAGTCTCTCAAACAAATACAGTCTCTCAAACTAATACAGAAACTCAAACTAATACAGACCCTCAAACTAATACTGTTTCTCAAACTAATAACGTCCCTCAAACTAATTCAGACGCTCAAACTAATACAGTCCCTCAAACTAATACAGACCCTCAAACTAATACAGTTTCTCAAAGTAATACAGACCCTCAAACTAATACAGTCTCTCAAACGAATACAGTCCATTAAACTAACACAGAGCCTAAAATTAATACAGACGCTCAAATTAACACAGACCCGAAAACTAATACTGTCCATCAAACTAATACAGTCCCTCAAACTAATATAGTACATCAAACTAATACAATCCTTCAAACTAATACAGACCGTCAAACTAAAAGAGCCCCTCAAACTAATATAGTTCATCAAACTAATATAGTCCATCCAACTAAAAGAGCCCCTCAAACTAATATAGTCCATCAAACTAATATAGTCCATCAAAGTAATACAGTCCATCAAACTAATACTGTCCATCAAACTATTACAGTCCATCAAACTAATACAGTCCATCTCACTTATACAGTCCATCAAACTAATACAGTCCATCAAACTAATCCAGCCCCTCAAATTAATACAGACCTTCAAACTAATACAGGGCCTCAAACTAATACAGTCTCTCAAACAAATACAATACCTCAAATTAATGCAGATCCTCAAACTAATACAGTCTCTCAAAGTAATACAGACCCTCAAACTAATACAGTCTCTCAAACGAATACAGTCTCTCAAACTAATACAGAAACTCAAACTAATACAGACCCTCAAACTAATACTGTCTCTCAAAGTAAAACAGACCCTCAAACTAATACAGTCTCTCACAGTAGTAAAGACCCTCAAACTAATACAGACCCTTAAACTAATGTCGTCCATCAAACTAAAAGAACCCCTCAAACTAATACAGACCCACAAACTAATACAGGTCCTCAAACTAATACAGTCCCTCAAACTAATACAGTCCCTCAAACTAATACAGTCAATCAAATGAATACAGTCCCTCAAACTAATACAGTCCATCAAACAAATACAGTCTCTCAAACTGACACAGCCCCTCAAACTAATGCAGTCCATCGAAATAATACTGTCCATCAAACTAATACAGACCCTCAAACTAATACAGTCCCTCAAACTAATACAGTTCATCTAACTAATACAGTCCATCAAACTAATCAAGACCCTCAAAATAAAACAGACCTTCAAACTAATACAGGGCCTCAAACTAATACAGTCTCTCAAACTAATACAGACCCTCAAACTAATACAGTCTCTCAAACGAATACAGTCTCTCAAACGAATACAGAAACTCAAACTAATACAGACCCTCAAACTAATACTGTCCATCAAACTAATACAGCCCCTTAACCTAATATAGTCCAAAAAACAAATATAATTCTTCAAACTAAAAGAGCCCCTCAACCTAATACAGTACAACAAACTAATGCAGTCCATCAAACTAATACAGTCCATCTCATAATACAGTCGATCAAACTAATACTGTCCATCAAACTAATCCAGCCCCTCAAACTAATACAGACCTTCAAACTAATACAGGGCCTCAAACTAATACAGTCAATCAAACAAATATAGAACCTCAAAGTAATACAGACCCTCAAACTAATACTGTCTCTCAAAGTAATACAGACCCTCAAACTAATATAGTCTCTCACAGTAATACAGACCCTCAAACTAATACAGACCCTCAAACTTATGTTGTCCATCAAACTAAAAGAACCCCTCAAACTAATACAGACCCACAAACTAACAAAGACCCACAAACTAATACAGGTCCTCAAACTAATACAGTTCCTCAAACTAATACATTCCATTAAACTAATACATCCCCTCAAACTAATGCAGTCCATCAAACTAATAAATCCCCTCAAATTAATACAGTCCATCAAACTAATACATCCCCTCAACTAATACAGTCCATCAAATTTATACACTCCATCAAACTAATACAGTCCCTCAAACTAATACAGTCGATCAAACTAATACAGACCCTCAAACTAATACAGTCTCTCAAACGAATACAGTCTCTCAAACTAATACAGAAACTCAAACTAATACAGACCCTCAAACTAATACAGTCTCTCACAGTAATACAGACCCTCAAACTAATACAGACCCTTAAACTAATGTCGTCCATCAAACTAAAATAACCCCTCAAACTAATACAGACCCACAAACTAATACAGGTCCTCAAACTAATACAGTCCCTCAAACTAATACAGTCCCTCAAACAAATACAGTCTCTCAAACTGACACAGCCCCTCAAACTAATGCAGTCCATCGAAATAATACTGTCCATCAAACTAATACAGACCCTCAAACTAATACAGCCCCTCAAACTAATACAGTTCATCTAACTAATACAGTCCATCAAACTAATACAGTCCATCAAACTAATCAAGACCCTCAAAATAAAACAGACCTTCAAACTAATACAGGGCCTCAAACTAATACAGTCTCTCAAACTAATACAGACCCTCAAACTAATACAGTCTCTCAAACGAATACAGTCTCTCAAACGAATACAGAAACTCAAACTAATACAGACCCTCAAACTAATACTGTCCATCAAACTAATACAGCCCCTTAACCTAATATAGTCCAAAAAACAAATATAATTCTTCAAACTAAAAGAGCCCCTCAACCTAATACAGTACAACAAACTAATGCAGTCCATCAAACTAATACAGTCCATCTCATAATACAGTCCATCAAACTAATACTGTCCATCAAACTAATCCAGCCCCTCAAACTAATACAGACCTTCAAACTAATACAGGGCCTCAAACTAATACAGTCAATCAAACAAATATAGAACCTCAAATTAATACAGACCCTCAAACTAATACAGTCTCTCAAACGAATACAGTCTCTCAAACTAGTACAGAAACTCAAACTAATACAGACCCTCAAACTAATACTGTCTCTCAAAGTAATACAGACCCTCAAACTAATATAGTCTCTCACAGTAATACAGACCCTCAAACTAATACAGACCCTCAAACTTATGTTGTCCATCAAACTAAAAGAACCCCTCAAACTAATACAGACCCACAAACTAACAAAGATCCTCAAACTAATACAGACCCACAAACTAATACAGGTCCTCAAACTAATACAGTTCCTCAAACTAATACATTCCATTAAACTAATACATCCCCTCAAACTAATGCAGTCCATCAAACTAATACATCCCCTCAAATTAATACAGTCCATCAAACTAATACATCCCCTCAGACTAATACAGTCCATCAAATTTATACACTCCATCAAACTAATACAGTCCCTCAAACTAATACAGTCGATCAAACTAATACAGACCCTCAAACTAATACAGTTCATCAAGTCCATCAAAGTAATACAGACACTCAAACGAATACAGCCCCTCAAATTAATACAGTCCATCAAACTAATACAGTCCATCAAACTAATACAGTCCCGGAAAATAATACAGTCCATCAAACTAATACAGACCCTCAAACTAATACAGTCTCTCAAAGGAATACATTCCATTAAACTAACACAGAGCCTAAACCTATTACAGACCATCAAACTAACACAGACCATAAAATTAATACAATCAACGAATACAGACCCTCAAACTAATACAGTCAATCAAACGAATACAGTCCCTCAAACTAATACAGTCCATCAAACTAATACAGAACCTCAAACAAATACAGCCCCTCAAACTAATACAATCCCTCAAACTAATACAGACCATCAAACTAATACAGGCACTCAAGCTAAGATAGTCCCTCAAACTAATACAGAACCATAAACTAATACAGTCCTTCTAACTAATACAGTCCATCAAACTAATATAGACCCTCAAACTAATACAGCCGCTCAAACTAATACAGGCCCTCAAACTAATACAGGCCCTCAACCTAACACAGTCCATCAAACTAATACAGTCCATCAAACTAATCCAGCCCCTCAAACTAATACAGACCTTCAAACTAATACAGGGCCTCAAAATAATACAGTCTCTCAAACAAATACAGAACCTCAAACTAATACAGACACTCAAACTAATACAGACACTCAAAATAATACAGCCGCTCAAACTAATACAGGCCCTCAAACTAATACAGGCCCTCAACCTAACACAGTCCATCAAACTAATACAGTCCATCAAACTAATCAAGACCCTCAAAATAAAACAGACCTTCAAACTAATACAGGGCCTCAAACTAATACAGTCTCTCAAACTAATACAGACCCTCAAACTAATACAGTCTCTCAAACGAATACAGTCTCTCAAACGAATACAGAAACTCAAACTAATACAGATCCTCAAACTAATACTGTCCATCAAACTAATACAGCCCCTTAACCTAATATAGTCCAAAAAACAAATATAATTCTTCAAACTAAAAGAGCCCCTCAACCTAATACAGTACAACAAACTAATGCAGTCCATCAAACTAATACAGTCCATCTCATAATACAGTCCATCAAACTAATACTGTCCATCAAACTAATCCAGCCCCTCAAACTAATACAGACCTTCAAACTAATACAGGGCCTCAAACTAATACAGTCAATCAAACAAATATAGAACCTCAAAGTAATACAGACCCTCAAACTAATACAGTCTCTCAAACGAATACAGTCTCTCAGACTAGTACAGAAACTCAACTAATACAGACCCTCAAACTAATACTGTCTCTCAAAGTAATACAGACCCTCAAACTAATATAGTCTCTCACAGTAATACAGACCCTCAAACTAATACAGACCCTCAAACTTATGTTGTCCATCAAACTAAAAGAACCCCTCAAACTAATACAGACCCACAAACTAACAAAGATCCTCAAACTAATACAGACCCACAAACTAATACAGGTCCTCAAACTAATACAGTTCCTCAAACTAATACATTCCATTAAACTAATACATCCCCTCAAACTAATGCAGTCCATCAAACTAATACATCCCCTCAAATTAATACAGTCCATCAAACTAATACATCCCCTCAGACTAATACAGTCCATCAAATTTATACACTCCATCAAACTAATACAGTCCCTCAAACTAATACAGTCGATCAAACTAATACAGACCCTCAAACTAATACAGTTCATCAAGTCCATCAAAGTAATACAGACACTCAAACGAATACAGCCCATCAAATTAATACAGTCCATCAAACTAATACAGTCCATCAAACTAATACAGTCCCGGAAAATAATACAGTCCATCAAACTAATACAGACCCTCAAACTAATACAGTCTCTCAAAGGAATACATTCCATTAAACTAACACAGAGCCTAAACCTATTACAGACCATCAAACTAACACAGACCATAAAATTAATACAATCAACGAATACAGACCCTCAAACTAATACAGTCAATCAAACGAATACAGTCCCTCAAACTAATACAGTCCATCAAACTAATACAGAACCTCAAACAAATACAGACCCTCAAACTAATACAATCCCTCAAACTAATACAGACCATCAAACTAATACAGGCACTCAAGCTAAGATAGTCCCTCAAACTAATACAGAACCATAAACTAATACAGTCCTTCTAACTAATACAGTCCATCAAACTAATATAGACCCTCAAACTAATACAGCCGCTCAAACTAATACAGGCCCTCAAACTAATACAGGCCCTCAACCTAACACAGTCCATCAACTAATACAGTCCATCAAACTAATCCAGCCCCTCAAACTAATACAGACCTTCAAACTAATACAGGGCCTCAAAATAATACAGTCTCTCAAACAAATACAGAACCTCAAACTAATACAGACACTCAAACTAATACAGACCCTCAAAATAATACAGTCTCTCAAAGTAATACAGACCCTCGAACTAATACAGTCTCTCAAACGAATACAGTCTCTCAAACTAATACAGAAACTCAAACTAATCCAGACCCTCAAACTAATACTGTCTCTCAAAGTAATACAGACCCTCAAACTAATACAGTCTCTCACAGTAATACAGACCCTCAAACTAATACAGTCTCTCAAACGAATACAGTCTCTCAAACTAATACAGAAACACAAACTAATACAGACCCTCAAACTAATACTGTCTCTCAAACTAAAAGAACCCCTCAAACTAATACAGACCCACAAACTAATACAGGTCCTCAAACTAATACAGTTCCTCAAACTAATACAGCCCCTCAAACTAATACATTCCATTAAACTAATACATCCCCTCAAATTTATACAGTCCATCAAACTAGTACAGTCCATCAAACTAATACATCCCCTCAAACTAATACAGTCCATCAAATTTATACACTCCATCAAACTAATACAGTCCATCAAACTAATACTTCCCCTCAGACTAATACCGTCCAACAAACTAATTCAGTCCATCAAACTAATACAGTCAATCAAACTAGTACAGTCCATCAAACTAATACAGTCCATTAAACTAATACAGACCCTCAAACTAATACAAACCTCCAAACTAATACAGGGCCTCAAAATAATACTGTCCCTCAAACTAATACAGACCCTCAAACTAATACAGTCTCTCAAACGAATACAGTCTCTCAAACTAATACCCAAACTCAAACTAATAAAGACCCTCAAACTAATACTGTCTCTCAAAGTAATACAGACCCTCAAACTAATACAGTTTCTCACAGTAATAAAGATCCTCAAACTAATACAGACCCTCAAACTAATACAATCCCTCAAACTAATAAAGGGTCTCAAACTAATACAGTCCCACAAACTAATATAGTCGCTGAAACTAATACAGGTTCTAAAACTAATATAGCCACTCAAACTAATAAATTCCCCCAAACTTATACAGACCCTGACACTAATAAAGTCCATCAAACTAATACAGACCTGCAAACTAATACACTCCATCAAACTAATACAGTCACTCAAACTAATACAGTCCATCAAACTAATACAGTCCATCAAACTAATACAGCCCATCAAACTAATACAGTACCTCAAACTAAAACGGTCCATCAAACTAATAGATCCCCTCAAACTAATCCAGTCCCTCATACTAATACAGGCCCTCAAACTAATACATTCCATCAAGCTAATACAGACCCTCAAACTAATACAGTCCATCAAACTAATATAGAGCTTCAAACTAATACAGTCCATCAAACTAATTCAGTCCCTCAATCTAGTACAGTCCTTTCTAACTAATACAGTCCCTCAAACTATTACAGACACTGAAACAAATACTGTCCATCCAACTAATACAGTCCCTCACACTAATACAGTTTTTCAAACTAATACAGACTGTCAAACTAATGTAATCCATCAAATAATACAGCCCCTCAAAATAACACAGTCCATCAAACTAACACAGCCCCTCAAACTAATAGTCCATCAAACTAATGCAGTCCATCAAACTAATACAGACCCTCAAATTAATACAGTCCATAAAACTAATACAGCCCCTCAAACTAATGCAGACCCTCAAACTAATACAGTCCATCAAACTATTACAGTCCCTCAAACTAATGCAGACCCTCAAACTAATACAGTCCATCAAACTATTACAGTCCCTCAAACTAATGCAGACCCACAAACTAATAGAGTCCCTCAAACTAATACAGCCCCTCAAAATAATGCAGTCCATCAATCTAATACATCCCCTCAAACTAATACAGTCCATCAAACTAATACAGTCCAGCAAACTAATACAGTCCATCAAACTAATACAGTCCATCAAACGAATACAATCCATCAAACTAATACTTCCCCTTAAATTAATACATTCCCTCAAACTAATACAGTCCATCAAACTAATATTTCCCCTCAAACTAATACAGACCCTCAAAATAATACAGTGCAATCAAATAATACAGTCCATCAAAATAATACAGACCCACAAACTAATAAAGACCCTCAATCTAATACAGTCCATAAACAAATACAGCCCCTCAAACTAATACAGTCCATCAAACAAATACAACCCCTCAAACTAATACAGTCCCTCAAAATAATACAGTCCATCAAACTAATACAGTCCATCAAACTAATACAGACCCTCAAACTAATACAGTCCATCAAACTAATACAGTCCATCAAACTAATACAGACCCTCAAACTAATACAGTCCATCAAACTAATACAGTCCCTCAAACTAATACAGTCCCTCAAACTAATACAGGCCCTAAAACTAATACAGTCCCTCAAACTAACACAGTCCATCAAACTAATACAGTCTCTCAAACTAATACAGACCCTCAAACTAATACAGTCCCTCAAACTAATACAGTCCCTCAAACTAATACAGGCCCTAAAACTAATACAGTCCCTCAAACTAACACAGTCCATCAAACTAATACAGTCCATCAAACTAATACAGTCCATCAAACTAATACAGTCCGTCAAACTAATACAGTCCCTCAAACAAATACAGTCCATCAAACTAATTCAATCCATCAAACTAAAAGATACCCTCAAACTAATACGGTCCATCAAACTAATAATGTCCCTCAAACTAATACAGACCCTCAAACTAATACAGACCCTCAAACTAATACAGTCCAGCAAACAAATATAGTCCATCAAACTAATACATTCACTCAAACTAATACAGACCCTCAAACTAATACAGACCCTCAAACTAATACAGACCATCAAACTAATAGAGAACCTCAAACTAATACAGTCCATCAAACTAATACAGTCCATCAAACTAATACAGATCCTCAAACTAATACAGGCCCTCAAACTAATACAGTCCATCAAACAAATACAGTCCCTCAAACTAATACAGTCCCTCAAACTAATACAGTCCATCAAACTAATACAGACCCTTACTAATACAGCCCCTCAAACTAATACTATCCATCAAACTAATACTCTGGTGTATGTAGCACAAAAATCACTGACTACACACGGTCTTGTGTAAATCTAACTGCTGTGACCTTCGTCCTTTAGTGTTCAGCTCCAGACTGCCTTCACCCTTATATAGCACCTGTTGTAGTTACTACCACGGTTTCCCAACACAGCCCCCTCTGTGGTGTGGCATCGTGGACTGTATAATTTTGATGGACTGTATTAGTTTGAGCGCCTGTATTAGTTTGAGGGACTGTATTAGTTTGAGGGTCTGTATTAGTTTGTGGAGCTGAATTAGTTTGAGGACGATTGACACAAATGATTCACTTAAATATTTTCATTGAATGGCTGCATTTAAGGAAGGCTGCTCCATCCTAGGTTGCAGTTGAGTAAAATTGAGGGGGCACTTGAACATTTGGAATGTAGTTTCTGAATGGCCATAGCAGAGTGAAAGTCATCAGTGGATCAATATCATATCTAGATATGGGCCTGATGTTGTTTCAAACAACAATCTGTTGCTGGCAGGATATAGAGGCAATCTTCATTTGTTAATGGATATAATCAGAATTGTCCTGTCTTTGTTTTTTCCAATTTCAACTCCAAATGTATTCCATCACAACAGGGACTTTTCTCCAATGTCGTAATCTGTTTGTTCAAATTATAACAATAACCAATTTGAGCGATGTCGTAACCTCAATGTCACTGTGGTGATTATGCAGGGTATAAATTGAATGCTCTGGATTGTATCTCCACAGAGTATAATACTGGGAGATTGCCTGCAGAGCGAAGGGGCACATCGCCTCACACAGAAAATGTATCAGACTGTTAGATTAGCAAGGCAAATATGCTACATGATCATTGCCGTCACCGGCGTTCCTGGTAAGTGACTATAACCATTGAAGTTGTGTAAATCTCTGCATGGACTGGTCTCTGGTTTTGCTCTGTGACTGATAATGTTAAATGTTGGTGTAGTGGTCACTGTTATACAGACACACGATCAGTGATACCATTCTATGAAGTCAATTGTGCTCAATTACATCTGCAGTTTGATTCCTTTGTCTCATTTGATATAAACATCTGCTTGCAACTAAGAGGCTCATTGAATTATCAAGTTATGCCTTGAGTGGAACATCGTGTAGTTGTAACAGTCCTCAGTGCAGCAACTCTCTGAGAGAAGGTTTTACTGGCAGTGTGTGTCACTGTAGGATATACTGAGTGTGGGTCACTGACCGGTGTGGAATACCATACCCGAGTGACCATGTTTTACTGAGAGTGTGAGTCACTGCAGGATATACTGAGTGTGGGTCACGAACCGGTGTGGAACACTATACCCCAGTGACCATGTATTACTGGGAGTATGTATAACTGTAGGATATACTGAGTGTTGGTCACTAACCGGTGTGGAACCCCGTACCCCCGTGACTGTGTATAACTGGGACTGTCTGTCAGTGTAGGATATACAGAGTGTGAGTCACTAACCAGTATGGAACACAGTACGCCAGTGAGCATGTATTAATGTGAGTGTGTGTACCTGTAGGATATACTGAGTGTGGTCACTAACCAGAGTGGAACAGTGTACCCCAGTGAACATGTATTGCTGGGAGTGGGTGGCACTGTAGGATATAATGAGTGTGGGTCACTAACCGGTGTGGAACAGTGTACCCCAGTTACTATGTATTACTGGGAGTGTGAGTAACTGTAGGATATACTGAGTGTGGGTCACTAACCGGTGTGGAACACCGCATCTCCGTGACCATGTATTACGTGGAGTGTGTGTTACTGTAGGATATACTGAGTGTGGGTCACTAACCGCTGTGGAACACGGTACTCCAGTGACCATGTATTACTTGGAGTGTGTGTCACTGTAGGATATACTGAGTGTGGGTCACTAACCGGTGTGGAACACTGTACATCAGTGACCATGTATTACTGGTAGTGTCTGTCACTGTAGAATATACTGAGTGCAGGTCATTAACCGGTGTGGAACACAGTACCCCAGTAACCATGTATTACTTGGAGTGTGTATGTCTGTAGGATAGACTGAGTGTGGGTCACTAACCGGTATGGAACACAGTACCCCAGTGACCATGTATGACTGGGAGTATGTATCACTTTAGGATAGACTGAGTGTAGGCCACTAACCGCTGTGAAACACCATACCCCAGTGACCATGTATTACTGGGAGTGTGTATGACTGTAGGATATACAGAGTGTGAGTCACTAACCGGTGTGGAACACAGTACCTCAGTGACCATGTAGTAATGGGAGAGTGAGTCACTGTAGGATATAGTCAGTGTAGGTCACTAACCGGTGTCGAACACTGTACCCCAGTAACCGTGTATTACTGGGACTGTCTGTCACTGTAGGATACCTGAGTGTGGGTCACTAACCAATGTGAAACACTGTTCTCCAGTGATCATTTACGCGGAGTCAGAGGAAATGTATTACCATGGATTGAAAATTGGCTGGCTACCACAAAGCAGAGAGTCTGGATAAATGGATCCTTTTCAGGTTGGAAATCGGTGGTTAGTGGAGTGCCAAAGGGATCGGTGCTGGGAACACAACTGTTTACAATATATATAGATGATCTGGAAGAGGGGACGGAGTGCAGTGTAACAAATTTGCAGATGACACTAAGATTAGTGGGAAAGCGGGTTGTGTCAAGGACACATCGAGGCTGCAAATAGATTTAGAGAGGTTAAACGAATGGGCTAAGGCTTGGCAGATGGACTACAATGTCGGAAAGTGTGAGGTCATTCACCTTGGAAAAAAAACAGTAAAAGGGAATATTATTTGAATGGGGAGAAATTACAACATGCTGCGGTGCAGAGGAACCTGGGGGTCCTTGTGCATGAATCCCAAAAGGTTAGTTTGCAGGTGGAGCAGGTAATCAGGAAGGCGAATGGATTGTTGGCCTTCATTGCGAGAGGGAGGGAACACAAAAGCAGGGAGGTCCTGCTGCAATTCTGTAGGTTATTGGTGAGGTCGCACCTGGAGTGCTGCATGCAGTTCTGGTCACATTACTGATGGAAGGATATACTAACTTTGGAGGGGGTACAGAGACGATTCACGAGGCTGAGTCTGGAGATTAGCGGGTTAACTTATGAAGATAGATTGAGTAGACTGGGTCTTTACTCGTTGGTGTTCAGAAGGATGAGGGGTGATCTTCCAGAAACATTTAAAATAATGAAAGGGATAGGCAAAATAGAGGCAGAGAGGTTGTTTCCACTGGTCGGGGAGACTAGAACTAGGAGGCAGAGCCTCCAAATACGGGGGAGCCTACTGAAAACCGAGTTGAGAAGGAATTTCTTCTCCCAGAGGGTTGTCTATCTGTGGAATTCTCTGCCCAAGGAAGCAGTTGAGGCGAGCTCATTGAATGTATTCAAATAACAGATAGATAGATGTTTAACCAAAAAGGAAGCAAGGGGTTTGGGGAGCGGGCAGGTAAGTGGAGCTGAGTCCACGGCCAGATCAGCCATGATCTTGTTGAACGGCTGAGCAGGCTCGAGGGGCTAGATGGCCTACTCCTGTTCCTAATTCTTATGTTCGTATGTTCTAGTATATGTGTGGAACACCATACTCCAATGACCATGTATTACTGAGAGTGTGTGTCACTGTAGGATATATTGAGTGTGGATGACTCACCGGTGTAAAACACCGTACCTCAGTGACCATGTATTACTGGAAGTGTGTGTCACTGTAGGATGTACTGAGTGTGGGTCACTAACCAGTGTGGAACACTATACCCCAGTGAACATGTATAACTGGGAATGTGTGTCACTGTAGGATATACTGAGTGTGGGGCACTAACCGGTGTGAAACACTGTAACACCATTTACCATGTATTACTGGGAGTGTGTGTCACTGTCGGATATACTGAGTGTGGGTCACTAACCAGTGTGGAGGACCATACCCCAGTGAACATGTATTATTGGGAGTGTTTGTCACTGTAGGATATACTGAGTGTGGGTCACTACCCGGTGTGGAACACCATAACACAGTGACCACGTATTACTCGGAGTGTGTTTCACTGTAGGATATACTGAGTGTGGGTCACTAACCGGTGTGGATCACGATAACCCAGTGACCACGTATTACTCGGAGTGTGTGTCACTGTAGATATACGGAGTCTGGGTCACTAACCGGTGTGGAACACCATAACACAGTGACCACATATTACTCGGAGTGTGTGTCACTGTAGGATATACTGAGTGTGGGTCATTAACCGGTGTGGAACACCGTACACCATTGACCATGTATTACTGGGAATGTGCGTCTCTGTAGGATATACTCAGTGTGGGTCACTAACCGGTGTGGAACACTGTACACCATTGACCAAGTATTACTGGGAGTGTGTGTCACTGTGGGATACACTCAGTGTGGGTCACTAACCGGTGTGGAACACTGTACACCATTGACCAAGTATTACTGGGAGTGTGTGTCACTGTGGGATATACTCAGTGTGGGTCACTAACCGGTGTGGAGGACCATACCCAGTGACCATGTATTACTGGGAGTGTCTTTCACTGTCGGATGTACTCAGTGTGGGTCACTATTTATTCTACTTCCGCTTCTGAGGCGTACCCTCGGAGTCGAGGATTACTCGATTCCATACTAACAATTATTTCCCAGAGTGCTGAAGAGTCCAATGCATGATCTGCATTCTCTGTCACAAATGGGGCAGACGCTGGTTGAACGAACGGCAGTGTGGGGTGCCCGGGTTGCTGCGCACTCCTTCCGCTATCTACGCTTGGCTTCAGCTTGCTCTGGGCGATGAGAATCGATGTGCTCTGCACCGCACGGATGCTTTTCCTCCACTTGGGCTGTCTAGGGCCAGGGATTACCAGGTATAGGAGGGGCCGTTGCAATTATTAAAAGAGGTTTGGAGTGTTTCATGGTAGCTTTCTTCTGCCCACCTGTGGCTCGCTTACAATAACGAATCAGCGTGTGGAGCGTTTGCTTTTTGGATCTAATGTCAGGCATGCCGACGATGTGGCCCGTCCAACGGAGCTGATCGAATGTGGTCAATGCTTCGCTGCTGGGGATATTAACCTGACCGAGAACACTGATGTTGGTGTGACACTCCGGCCAATTAATTTGCAGGAAATTGCGGAGACTGCGTTGGTACTTCTCCTGTGCTTTGTGGTGTCTGCTGTAAATATTCCATGTCTCTGAACCATATAGGCGGGCCGTGTCGACCATGAGCTTTGTCCTGGTCTTCAAACACATTCTTCCTCAGGCGTCCGAAGTCTGCACAGACACACTGAAGGCAATGTTGGACTTTGCCATCAAAGTCTGCCTTTGTTGACTGTAGGCTCCCGAGGTCTGGAAAATGGTCCAATTGTACAGTAAACCCGAGCATCCCTGAAACTCGCAGCGGATGGCGAGTTTCCCTGCGCCTATCGCCGCTGATACATTCTGAGTGCCCCATTTACAATTTAATTCACTCGCCATTCACACTGGAAGTCGTCTCGCCCTCACGGGCTTTGGGCTGGGAATGAAAACCCTTGCAGGTTGCTGATCCTGATAGTGACCCCAGTGCACTGCCCCTGCTGAAA
Source organism: Pristiophorus japonicus (assembly GCF_044704955.1). Taxonomy (NCBI): domain Eukaryota; kingdom Metazoa; phylum Chordata; class Chondrichthyes; family Pristiophoridae; genus Pristiophorus; species Pristiophorus japonicus. The sequence continues at coordinate 737,368 of NW_027252680.1, forward strand.
GTACAAGTGCTGGACCTCTGGTCTGAACAATATTCTATCTCCACTCTCCAATGGTCCAGGTATGGGAGCTCGGATGGTCCCTTGCTATGCTGCCTTTTCTTGGGATACAGGGAACCTTCGTTGTTCCAATTCTACTCCGGTCCCCTCCTTCACATATTGTTCAGGTACATTGATGACTGTGTTTGCGCAATTTAATTTTCTAGCCATGACGTGGAAAATGTCCTAACTCGCACAAAGTCATGATCAGCCATCACCTCAGCTCTGTGCTTTCTGACATACATTGGCTCCCGGTTAATGAACGCTTCGATTTTGAAAATGATCATCCTTGTTCACAAATCTCTCCATGGCCTTGCAGCTCCCTATCTCTATAATCGTATTCTGCATCATAACCCCTCAAGCTATCTCCGCTCTTCAAATGCTGTCCTTTCGAACATCCCTCATTATACTGCTCAACCATCAGTGGCCTTACCTTTAGCTATTTGGGCCCTAAACTCTGGAAGTCCCTCCTTAAACCTCTTTTACCAAGCTTTTGGTCATGTGCTTTAATTTCTTATTTTTTATCTCGGTGTCCCATGTTTCTGTGTTGTCCTGTTAAGACTGTTCTGAAGCACCTTGGGATGTTTAACAAAATTAAAGGCGTGATAGAAATAAAAGTTATTGTTATTATTATTAATAATATAGTTATTATTAATATTAGTAATAATCATTATTCTAATTATGCAGTCAACCTTGCTTCTAATTTACGCCCCTCTGTCTCCTTCACATGCTCCGTCTGACACTACCCTCCCCTTCCTCGACATCTCTAAGTCCATTTCTGAGGACAGGCTCTCGACAAATATCTACCATAATCCGGCAGAGTGCTCCAGCTACCTTGATGATATGACCTCTCACCCAGCTTGCGGGAAGGACTCTATTACATTCTCCGAGTGTCGCTGCCTGCGTTGCATCTGTTCCGATGATGCCACCTCCCACACCAGTGCTTACAACATGTCTTCCTTTTTCTGAGCTGAAGATACCCGCCTTCTGTGGTCCTGATCCTGTGGGCCTGTAACCTAGTGTGGAAAGGGTAGGAGAGGAGGGAGGAGGCAGAGTCATGGAGACAGTGACCAGTTGAGTCAATAACGCGGGCTGAGGGTCTACAGTAGTGGTGTGGTTTCCCGGTCCCCGATCCTCACTGGTTGATTATCTTCCTGCAGTGACCATGCACTGTTCAGCGAAGGTTCATCAGGCTGGTTCCTGAGATGAAGGTCTTGTCTTATGAGCAAATGTTGAGCAGGCTGGGCCTATAATCGTTGGAGTTTAGAAGAATCAGCGGTAATCTTATTGAAACGTATAAGATTCTAAGGGGGCTCGACAGGGTAGATGCAGAGAGGGTGTTGCCCCTCGTGTCGGAATCTAGAACTAGGGGTCATAGTTTCAGAATGTTCCCTATGTTGGGGAAGTCCAGAACCAGGGGACACAGTCTAAGGATAAGGGGTAAGCGATTTAGAACCAAGATGAGGAGAAACTTCTTCACTCAGAGAATTGTTAACCAGGGGAATTCCCTGCCACATGGTGTTGTTGATGGCAGTTCATTGGATATATTTATGAGGGAGTTAGTTATGGCCCTTACGGCTAAAGGGATCAAGGGGTATGGAGAGAAAGCAGGAAAGGGGTAAAGAGGGAATGATCAGCCATGATCTTATTGAATGGTGGTGCAGGCTCGAAGGACCGGATGGCCTAATCCTGCACCTGTTTTCTATCTTTCTATGTTACCATTAATTTTGCCGACCCGCCCGCTGGGGTGGCTCGGCTTCCCTCCCACTGAAATGTCTCTGCTAAACTGGGAAGTAGCGGGTTGGAGGTAGGTTGCATTGGGATGATATACGTTAGGAATCGCAGGATAGCGCAGATGAATACGTGGCTTGAGCAGTGGTGCAGCAGGGAGGGATTCAAATTCCTGGGGCATTGGGACCGGTTCTGGGGGAGGTGGGACCAGTACAAACCGGACGGTCTGCACATGGGCAGGACCGGAACCAATGTCCTAGGGGGAGTGTTTGCTAGTGCTGTTGGGGAGGATTTAAACTAATATGGCAGGGGGATGGGAACCAATGCAGGGAGACAGAGGGAAACAAAAAGGAGACAAAAGCAAAAGACAGAAAGGAGATGAGAAAAAGTGGAGGGCAGAGAAACCCAAGGCAAAGAACAAAAAGGGCCACTGTACAGCAAAATTCTAAAAGGACAAAGGGTGTTAATAAAACAAGCCTGAAGGCTTTGTGTCTTAATGCAAGGAGTATCCGCAATAAGGTGGATGAATTAATTGCGCAAATAGATGTTAACAAATATCATGTGATTGGGATTACGGAGACGTGGCTCCAGGATGATCAGGGCTGGGAACTCAACATTCAGGGGTATTCAACATTCAGTAAGGATAGAATAAAAGGAAAAGGAGGTGGGGTAGCATTGCTGGTTAAATAGGAGATTAATGCAATAGTTAGGAAAGACATTAGCTTGGATGATGTGGAATCTATATGGGTAGAGCTGCAGAACACCAAAGGGCAAAAAACGTTAGTAGGAGTTGTGTACAGACCTCCAAACAGTAATAGGGATGTTGGGGAGGGCATCAAACAGGAAATTAGGGGTGCATGCAATAAAGGTGTAGCAGTTATAATGGGTGACTTTAATATGCACATAGATTGGGCTAGCCAAACTGGAAGCAATACGGTGGAGGAGGATTTCCTGGAGTGCATAAGGGATGGTTTTCTAGACCAATATGTTGAGGAACCAACTAGGGGGGAGGCCATCTTAGACTGGGTGTTGTGTAATGAGAGAGGATTAATTAGCAATCTCATTGTGCGAGGCCCCTTGGGGAAGAGTGACCATAATATGGTGGAATTCTGCATTAGGATGGAGAATGAAAAAGTTAATTCAGAGACCATGGTCCAGAACTTAAAGAAGGGTAACTTTGAAGGTATGAGGCGTGAATTGGCTAGGATAGATTGGCGAATGATACTTAGGGGGTTGACTGTGGATGGGCAATGGCAGACATTTAGAGACCGCATGGATGAATTACAACAATTGTACATTCCTGTCTGGCGTAAAAATAGAAAAGGGAAGGTGGCTCAACCGTGGCTATCTAGGGAAATCAGGGATAGTATTAAAGCCAAGGAAGTGGCATACAAATTGGCGAGAAATAGCAGCGAACCTGGGGACTGGGAGAAATTTAGAACTCAGCAGAGGAGGACAAAGGGTTTGATTAGGGCAGGGAAAATGGAGTACGAGAAGAAGCTTGCAGGGAACATTAAGGCGGATTGCAAAAGTTTCTATAGGTATGTAAAGAGAAAAAGGTTGGTGAAGACAAACGTAGGTCCCCTGCAGTCAGAATCAGGGGAAGTCATAACGGGGAACAAAGAAATGGCAGACCAATTGAACAAGTACTTTGGTTCGGTATTCACTAAGGAGGATACAAACAACCTTCCGGATATAAAAGGGGTCAGAGGGTGGAGTAAGGAGGGGGAAGTGAGGGAAATCTTTATTAGTCGGGAAATTGTGTTGGGGAAATTTATGGGATTGAAGGCCGATAAATCCCCAGGGCCTGATGGACTGCATCCTAGAGTACTTAAGGAGGTGGCCTTGGAAATAGCGGATGCATTGACAGTCATTTTCCAACATTCTATTGACTCTGGATCAGTTCCTATGGAGTGGAGGGTAGCCAATGTAACCCCACTTTTTAAAAAAGGAGGGAGAGAGAAAACAGGGAATTATAGACCGGTCAGCCTGACCTCAGTAGTGGGTAAAATGATGGAATCAATTATTAAGGATGTCATAGCAGTGCATCTGGAAAATGGTGACATGATAGGTCCAAGTCAGCATGGATTTGTGAAAAGGAAATCATGCTTGACAAATCTTCTGGAATTTTTTGAGGATGTTTCCAGTAAAGTGGACAAAGGAGAACCAGTTGATGTGGTATATTTGGACTTTCAGAAGGCTTTCGACAAGGTCTCACACAAGAGATTAATGTGCAAAGTTAAAGCACATGGGATTGGGGGTAGTGTGCTGACGTGGATTGAGAACTGGTTGTCAGACAGGAAGCAAAGAGTAGGAGTAAACGGGTACTTTTCAGAATGGCAGGCAGTGACTAGTGGGGTACCGCAAGGTTCTGTGCTGGGGCCCCAGCTGTTTACATTGTACATTAATGATTTAGACGAGGGGATTAAATGCAGTATCTCCAAATTTGCGGATGATACTAAGTTGGGTGGCAGTGTGAGCTGCGAGGAGGATGCTATTAGGCTGCAGAGTGACTTGGATAGGTTAGGTGAGTGGGCAAATGCATGGCAGATGAAGTATAATGTGGATAAATGTGAGGTTATCCACTTTGGTGGTAAAAACAGAGAGACAGACTATTATCTGAATGGTGACAGATTAGGAAAAGGGAAGGTGCAACGAGACCTGGGTGTCATGGTACATCAGTCATTGAAGGTTAGCATGGAAGTACAGCAGGCGGTTAAGAAAGCAAATGGCATGTTGGCCTTCATAGCGAGGGGATTTGAATACAGGGGCAGGGAGGTGTTGCTACAGTTGTACAGGGCCTTGGTGAGGCCACACCTGGAGTATTGTGTACAGTTTTGGTCTCCTAACTTGAGGAAGGACATTCTTGCTGTTGTGGGAGTGCAGCGAAGGTTCACCAGACTGACTCCTGGGATGGTGGGACTGACTTATCAAGAAAGATTGGATCAATTGGGCTTGTATTCATTGGAGTTCAGAAGAATGAGAGGGGACCTCATAGAAACGTTTAAAATTCTGACGGGTTTAGACAGGTTAGATGCAGAAAGAATGTTCCCAATGTTGGGGAAGTCCAGAACCAGGGGTCACAGTCTGAGGATAAGGGGTAAGCCATTTAGGACCGAGATGAGGAGAAACTTCTTCACCCAGAGAGTGGTGAACCTGTGGAATTCTCTACCACAGAAAGTAGTTGAGGCCAATTCACTAAATATATTCAAAAGGGAGTTAGATGAAGTCCTTACTACTCGGGGGATCAAGGGTTATGGCGAGAAAGCAGGAAGTGGGTACTGAAGTTTCATGTTCAGCCATGAACTCATTGAATGGCGGTGCAGGCTAGAAGGGCTGAATGGCCTGCTCCTGCACCTATTTTCTATGTTTCTATGTTTCTATGTTTCATGTTAACTCCTGAGCCGATGTCCACCCGACTGTTTTGGTGCGAAATGACAGGCCTTACTGTCTGGGCTCAGTCACCGACAATGTGTGACCAATAATTGACTGTCTCTTTTCCCTTCTGTTTATTACAGTGAATTTAGTGGCGATTGTGGTCCTGTCCCGGGGAAAGTGCGGTCTGTCCACCTGCACCACTCGCTACCTGGTTGCCATGGCAGCGGCGGATCTACTGGTCGTCATCACTGCGATCATACTGTACCGGATCAGTTGGTATTATTTCCCGTGGTCTTTCCTGGGTATCACCCCTGTGTGTCGCGTTATACGTCTCCTGTCCTGTGTAGCCACTGACTGTTCTGTCTGGTTCACCGTCACTTTCACCTTTGATCGATTTGTGGCCATTTCTTGGCAGAAGCTGAAAACCAAATATTGCACCGGGAGAACTGCGGCTGTGGTCCTGGCAACAAGCTGCATTCTGCTCTGCTCAAAAAACATTCCTCACTACTTTACAATTGTACCTGGATATATAATCGACAATGTTCAGTGGTTCTGTTATTCAATGCCAGCCTATTATACTGAGCCCGGATGGCTGGGATTTGACTGGTTTGATACGGTATTAACCCCACTGCTCCCATTCGCTGTAATTTTGTTACTCAATGCTCTGACAATCAGACACATTTCAGTGGCCAGTCGAGTCCGGAGGGGTCTGAGGGGTGAGAGCAAGGGGGGGAATGGCAGTGACCCAGAGATGGAGAGCAGGAGGAAGTCTGTCATTTTACTCTTCACCATATCTGGCAGCTTCATACTGCTGTGGCTGATATTTGTTATAGAATTCTTATATTATAGCATTGCAGGAATACATCCCGCTGATTACAATGCTTCTTTATATACCTTTCGACAAGTCGGATATATACTGCGGAATTTAAGTTGCTGCACAAACACATTTATTTACGGGGTGACCCAGTCCAAGTTCAGAGAACAGTTGAAGAGCGCGGTGAAATATCCGTTTACATCGATTATACAATTAATTAATAAACAGAACAACTGAGCACAGGCCAGAGGCGGGTCCCAGTGTTTCCAGTCCAGGAATATAATATTTAGCCCCAGACTTCCATCCCCTGAATTACGCCAGGAATGGCTGGTGATCTGATAATACACCCAGCGACCTGTTTAGGACACGGCACTATTTCTGATTGACATGACCCACCTTGTCTTTCTGGTCAGCACCACGAGCTTGTTGCATTCTGTCAGAGTTCTTCTGTAAAGGGTCACTGCAGCTATTTAGTGAAGGAATTCATTGCAGCTTCCAGAGTGAGAAGCTCGTCAATAGTTAGGTCGGCAGAGTGGAGCTGTAGTTCAGAGGGTACATTACATAGAATAGACAGCACAGAAACATATAGATCGGCCCGACTAGTCTGTGTTGGTGTTTATGCTCCAGACCAGTCTCCTCCCATTGCAAAAACGTCGTCTCAGCCTCTCAGCATATCTTTTATTTTATGTTCTCTCATTTACTCGTCTAGTTTCCCTTTGACAGCATCTGAACTATGTATCTCAACCACTTCCTGACGTAGGGAGTTCCACATTCTAACCACTCTCTGAGTAAATACATTGTTCTTTATTTCCCTATTGGTGTTATTAGTGATTATCTTGCATTTATGGTTCCACAGATTTGGATGCTCCCACGAGTATAAACTTTTCTGTCACCGTCGACCCGGTCCAAAACAATCATAATTTTCAAGACTTCGATCAGGACTCCTCTATGTTCTCTGTCTTCTACAGGAACCAAGCACAACCTGTTCAATCGTTCCTGATAACTGTTATCTTTCAGTTCTGGTGCAGTCCAACCAAACATTTGTGAGACCGTACTAGTGGCCCCCATCACCATCTCCATTGCCCTAGCCACCGACTCCATCCCTCTTCCTGTCAGCAGTCGAAGGCTGAACCCAGCCGTTCGCAACCTTAGCGTCTTATTTGAGCAGGAGATGGTCTTCCGTCCCCATATCCACTCCTTCACCAGGACGGCATCTTTGTGCCTCTGTTGCAGTTAATTTGCTGCTCAAAACTTCATCCGTGCCATTACCAGCTCTGGATATGACTCCTCCAATGCTCTCCTGTGTGGCTTCCAATCTCCCACCATCCATATACCTCAGCTCATCCAAAACTCTGCTGCCTGTGCCCCTGATTTGCACCTTATCGCAATACCCCATCACACCTATGCTCGCTGACCTACATTGGCTCCCTGTCCGACAGCGCCTCAATTTTAAAATGATCATTCTTGTTTTCAAATCACTTCATGGCCTCTGCAACCTACACCAGTACTTAGTCCTCCTGAAATCTCTGTGCTGCTCCAAATCTGGCAGATTGCACATCCCCGATGTAAACTTCTCCACCAATGGCAGGCATGCTTTCAGCAACCTGGGTCCCAAGTTCTGGGAATCTCTCCCTACACCTCTCCACCTCTAATTCTCCACCTCCTTCAGCTGCCTAGGTCCCAAGCTCTGGGATTCTCTCCCTAAACCTCTCCACCTCACGAACTCCCCTCCTCCTTCAGCTGCCTAGGTCCCAAGCTCTAGCATTCCCTCCCTAAACCTCGTTTCGTCTCTAACTCTCCTCCTCCATTAATATTCCCCTTAAGACTAAATATTTGATGAAGATTATTTGCTAAAACCTCCTTTTGTGCCTCGATGTCAAGATGTCCTTTATTCCCTGTTGGATTTATTAACGGCTGTCTTCAATCTATGTCCCTGAGTTTTGGTATCTCCCACAAGTGGAAACATCTTTTCTCCCTCTACCCTATCAAAGCCTTTCATATCCTGAAAGACACAATCTGACCATCCCTCAGTCTTCTCTTTGCTAAACAAAAGAGCCACGGCCTGTTCAACATTTCCTGATAAGTACACCCTCTCAGTTCTGGTATCATTCCAGGAAATACACTTTGCATCTTCTCCAGTGCCGCGATGTCATTTTATAATATTTACACCAAGGATCCAATCAAGTTTACATAACTTCAATGTTTTACAATTCTATCCTTCGAGACACGAACAAAAGCCTGTTCTTTGTTTTTTATGGATTGATGAACCTCCAGCGCTGCATTTAGTGATTGGTGTAAATGTACTGCCCCATCCCTCTGTTCCTCATTCCTGTTTAGATAATTATTTTCCAAGGAGAATGTCACTTTCATATTCTTCCTATTAAAACGCACCAACTCACACTCCTCTATTTTGATGTATTGTGTTCCTAACACAGATGAGACTGCACACAGTGAGATTAAAGTAACAGTGACCTAAGTCTTTATTAAGACACTCCAGAGTGAGGAACAGGCCTTAGAGGCCGGCTTATATACAGTGCTCCCAAGGGATGCTGGGATCCCTTGGGACTTCAGGGGATGCGCTCCCTGGTGGTGGAACATGGGAGTGCATGCTTTACAGATACACAACAGAAGTTCCTTTGCAATTTACACGCCCAGTTTGCAAGTTTATTAATGTATTCAATGTTTTTTGCCGCTTAGCTCCACAGTGTTAACGATACACGCCCATTGTGGAAGCATCCACAAAATTAGAAATTTCACTCCCGCTTCCCGAGTCCGAATTGGTTATGTAAATGTTGAACAGGAGTGGTCCCAGCACCGATGCTTGTGGAACATCACTTCTCACCTTTGCCAGTTTCGCTGCTTTTGATTTAAATTGGCTTAGAAATAAACCCTAATTCACTGTTTCATTTGAATCGCTTTGCTGACCTGCGATACAGTTTTTAAAGATTTGTTCACCTGAACCACAATTCACTTTGATCTTCTGGCCCATTCAGTTTCTTATTTGCTAATGTGTAGGTGATCGTAGAATCATAGAATTGTACAGCGCAGAGAGAGTCCATTCGGCAAATCGTGCCGGCTCTGTCTCTTTGGTAGAGATTTCCAATTAATCCCACTCCTCTGCTCTATCGCCTGTATCTTTTTTACTTCAAATATTTTTCGCAAATTCCCTTTTGAAAGTTACTATTGAATGTGCTTCCTCCTCCCTTTCAGACAGTTCATTCCAGATCACAACATCTCGCTGTTTAAACAAAATTTTTCTTCAGTCGTTTCTGGTTCTTTTGCCAATCACATTAAATCTGTGTCCTCTGGTTACCGACCCACATGTCATTGGAAACATTTGCTCCTTTATCACTTTATTGAAACTATTTAGGACTTTGAAGACGTCTATTGAATCTCTTCTTAGCCTTCTCTGCTCTGAGGACAACATACCGAGCTTCTACAATCTCTCCACATAACTGAAATCCCCCATCCCTGGAGCAATTCTGGTAAATCTCCCTTAACCATCTCAGTTCTAAGGAAAACAACCCCAGCATCTCCCGTCTCTCCACGTAACTAAAGGACCATATTCCGGGAACCATTCTGGTCAATTTCTCATTAACATAATTACATGAGTACATAAGAAATAGGAACAGCAGTAGGCAATTCTGCCCCTCGATCCTGCTACGTCATGCAATAAGATAATGGCTGATATGATCCTGGACTCAGCTCCACATTCCCGCCCACTTCCCATAACCCCTTATCTCCTTATCGCTCAAGAAACTGTCTATCTCTGTCTTAAGTGTATTCAATGTCCCAGCTTTCACAGCTCTCCGAGGCAGCAAATTCCATAGATTTACAAGACTCCGAGAGAAGAAATTCCTCCTCATCGCAGTTTTAAATGGGGGGCACCTTATTCTAAGATCATGCCCTCTAGTTCTAGTCTCCCGCATCAGTGGAAACATCCTCTCTGCATCCACCTTGTCAAGCCCCCTCATAATATTATACGTTTCAATAAGATCACCTCGCATTCTTCTGAACTGCAATGAATAGAGGCCCAACTTACTCAACCTTTTCTCATAAGTCTACTACCCCATCCCCGGAATCAACCGAGTGAACCATCTCTGAATTGCCTCCAAAGCAAGTTTTTCCTTTCGTAATTATGGAAACCAAAATTGCACGCAGTATTCCTGGTGTCGCTTCACCAATACGTTGTACAACTGTAGCAAGACATCCCTGATTTTGTACTCCATCCACTTTGCAATAAAGGCCAAGATACCATTGGCCTTCCTGATAAATATATGTAACTACATACTATGCTTTTGTGTTTCATGCGCAAGTACCCCAAGTTCCCGCTGTAATGCGGCCCTTTGCAAACTTTCTCCATTAAATAATAACTTGCGCTATGATTTATCCTGCCAAAGTGCTAGACCTCACACTTCCCAATATTATACTCCATCTGCCAATTTTTTGACCACTCATTTAGCCTTTTGCAGATTTTATGTGTCCTCCTCACACATTGCTTTTCCTCCCATCTTTGTATCGTCAGTGAACTTGGCTACGTTACACTCGGTCCCTTCTTCCAAGTTATTAATATAGATTGTAAATAGTTGGGGTCCCAGCACTGATACCTGTGGAACCCACTAGTTACTGATTGCCAACCAAGAAATGAACCATTTATCCTGAATCTTTGTTTTCTGTTAGTTAGCCAATCCTCCAACCATGATAAACTATTACCCCCAACCCCATGAACTTTTATCTTGTGCAGTAACCCTTTATGTGGCACCTTGTCAAATGTCTTCTGGGATTCGAAATACACCACATCCACTGCTTCCGCTTTATCTACCCCATTCGTTACATCCTCAAAGACCTCCAGTAAATTTGTCAAACATGACTTCCCCTTCATAAATCCATGCTGACTCTGTCTGACCGAATTTTGCTTATCCAAATGTCCAGCTACTGCTCCTTTAATAATGGACTCCAACATTTTCCCAAGCATAGATGTTAGGCTAACTGGTCTATAGTTTCCTGCTTTTTGTTTGCCTCCTATATTAAATAGGAGGCGTTCAATTTGCAGTTTTCCAATCTGCTGGGACCTCTCCAGAATCCAGGGAAATTTTGTAAATTCAAACAATGCATCCACAATCCCTGCCACTAGTTCTCTTAAGACCCGAGGATGCAAGCCATCAGGTCCAAGGGATTTACCTGCCTTTTGTCCCATTATCTTACTGAGAACCACCTCCTTAGTGATTTTGATTGTGTTAAGTTCCTCCCCCGCTATTACCCTATGACTATCCACAGTCGGAATATTGTTAGTATCCTCTACTGTAAAGACTGATACAAAATAATTGTTTAGAGTTTCTGCCATCTCCATGTTCCCCATTACTAGTTCCCCGGTCTCGTCCTCTCAGGGGCCAACATTTACTTTCGCCACTTTTTAATTTCATATACCGAGGGAAACACCTGACCATCTCTGCTCAAATCAGAACAACACCAGTATCTCCAGTCAGTCCATATAACTGAGGTCCCCATTCCTCGTATCAATCTGCCATTAATATCCTCTGTTCTAAGGAGAGGAACCCCTGTTCTCCAGTGTCTCCACATAACTGAAGACCCTCATCCATGGAACCACTCTAGAATTTCTCTTCTGTACATGCTCCAATGCCTTGACATTTTATCCCAATGTGAGGTGCCCTGAAATGAACACCATACCCCAGCTGAAGCCTAAACAGTGTTTTATAATATCTTAACATAACTTCCTTGCTTCTGTGCTCTATGGCACTATTAATGAAGCAAATGGCACAGAATGACATTTAACATCCTTTTCAACTTTCCAGCAGCCTTCAAAAATTTGTGTAAATACACACCCAGGTCTCTCTGTCCTTGCTCTCGCTTTAAATTGTACAATTTAGTTCATATTGCCTCTCCTCAATCTTCCTACCAACATACTTTACTTCATAATTAAATTTCATCTGCCATGTGTCTGCCAATTTGAATCAGAGTTAGGGATATGTTGTAAGGGAAGGGTTTGGATTTGGATTGAAACGCCATCCTGGAAGTGTAGGATCAGGTCATGGACTTCTCTTTAGCTCTCAGACCCTCCAGCCTGAATAACGTTGCTGGGCATTTAGTGCCTGTTTTAGGCTCCACTGATATGTTATTCGATTGATGCAAAATTGGTAATTAGCTTTTCTTTTTTCTTTTCTCTATCAGTAAGTAATATTTAGCATTGTTGTTGCCAAATTAAGATTATCTAAGGGTTAATTCATGGCAGGACAGCTCGGACACGTGTTATACTCCTCCTAAACTATGTGGGAAGTAAGGGACGCTTCCGCTGTCCCTGACGACTACGTGTGCGGGAAGTGTATTTTCCTCCAACTCCTGACAGACCGCATTGCACCGCTGGAACTGCGGGTGGATGGACTCTGGAGCATCCACGATGCTGAGAAAGACGTAAAGAGCACGTTTAGCAAGTTGGTCTTACCGCAGGCAAAGGGTACACAGCCAGATAGTAAATGGGTGACCAGCTGGAAGAGCAGTGCATGGAAGGTAGTGCAGGGGTTCCCTGCACATCAGATACACCGCTTTGGGTACTGTTGAGGGAGATGATCCATCAGGCGAAGCAGCAGCAGCCAGGTTCATGGCACCGTGGGTGGCTCTGCTGGACAGGAGGGCAGGAAGAAAAAGTGGGAGTGCTATTTTGATAGCGGATTTGATTGTCAGGGGAATAGATAGGCATTGCTGCGGCCGCAACCGAGAGTCCAGGATGTCATGTTGCCTCCCTGGTGCGAGGGTAAAGATGTCTCAGACGGGTGCAGGACATTCTGAAAAGGGAGGGTGAACAGCCAGTTGTCATGGTGCATATAGGTAACAACGATACCGGTAAAAAAAAAGGGATGAGTTCCTCCGAGACGAATTTAAGGAACGAGGTGCTAAATTAAAATGTAGGACCTCAAAGGTCGAAATCTCAGGATTGCTACCAGTGCCACGTGCTCGTGTGCTAGTCAGAGTAGGAATCGCAGGAAAGCTCAGATGAATACGTGGCTTGAGGAGTGGTGCAGAAGGGAACGATTCAAATTACTGGGACACTGGAACCCGTTCTGGGAAAGGTGAGACCAGTACAAACCGGATGGTCTGCACCTGTGCAGGACCGGAACCAATGTCCTAGCTGGAGTGTTTGCTAGTGCTGTTGGGGAGGAGTTAAACTAAAATGGCAGGGTGATGGGAACCAATGCAGGGAGACAGAGGGAAATAAAATGGAGGCAGAATAGTAAACGAGGAGGGCAGAGAAAAGCAAGGCAAAATACAAAAAGGACCACATTGCAGAAAAATTCTAAAGGGGCAAAGTGCGTTAAAAAGAGAAGCCTGAAGGCTGTGTGCCTCAATGAGAGAAATATTCGGAATAAGGTGGACGAATTAACTGCGCAGACAGCAGTTAACGGATATGATGTAATTGAACACGATAAGAACATAAGACCATAAGAATCAGGAACAGGAGTAGGCCATCTCGCCCCTCGAGCCTGCTCCGCCATTCAACAAGATCATGGCTAATATGGCCGTGGACTCAGCTCCACTTGCCCGCCCGCTCCCCATACCCCTTGCTTCCCTTATTGGTTAAAAATCTATCTATCTGTGACTGGAATACATTCAATGAGCTAGCATCAACTGCTTTCTTGGGCAGAGAATTCCACAGATTCACAACCCTCTGGGAGAAGGAATTTCTTCTCAACTCTGTTTTAAATTGGCTCCCCCGTATTTTGAGACTGCGCCCCCTAGTCCTAGTCTCCCGACCAATGGAAACAACCTCTCTGCCTCTATCTTGTCTATCCCTTTCATTATTTTAAATGTTTCGATAAGATCACCCCTCATCCTTCTGAACTCCAACAAGTAAAGACCCAGTCTACTCAATCTATCATCACAAGTTAATCCCCTCATCTCCAGAATCAGCCGAGTGAATCATCTCTGTACCCCCTCAAAAGCTAGTATATCCGCCAGGTGCGGCCTCACCAATACCCTGTACAGTTGCAGCAGGACCTCCCTGCTTTTGTATTCCATCCCTCTCGCAATGAAGGCCAACATTCCATTCGCCTTCCTGATTACCTGCTGCACCTGTAAACTAACTGTTTGGGATTCATGCAGAAGGACCCCCAGGACCCTCTGCACCGCAGCATGTTGTAATTTCTCCCCATTCAAATAATATTCCCTTTTACTGTTTTTTTCCCCAAGGTGGATGACCTCACAATATCCGACATGGTATTCCATCTGCCAAACCGTAGCCCATTCGCTTAACCTATATAAATCTCTTTGCATCCTCTCTGTTTCCTCTACACAACCGGCTTTCCCACTAATCTTTATGTCATCTGCAAATTTTGTAATACTACACTCTGTCTCCTCTTCTAGGTCATCTATGTATATTGTAAAAAGTTGTGGTCCTAGCCCCGATCCCTGTGGCACACCAGTAACAACCGATTTCCAACCCAACCCAAAAAGGACCCATTTATCCCGACTCTCTGCTTTGTGTTAGCTAGCCAATTCTCTATCCATGCTAATACATTTCCTCTGACTCTGCGTACGTTTATCTTCTGCAGTAACATTTTGTGTGGCACCTTATCGAATGCCTTTTGAAATCTAAATACACCACATCCATCGGTACACCTCTATCCACCATGCTCGTTATATCCTCAAAGAATTCCAGTAAGTTAGTTAAACATGATTTCCCCTTCATGAATCCATGTTGCGTCTGCTTGATGGCACTATTCCTATCTAGATGTCCCGCTATTTCTTCCGTAATGATAGTTTCAAGCATTTTCCCCACTACAGAAGTTAAACTACCCGGCCTATATTTACCTGCCTTTTGTCTGCCCCCTTTTATAAACAGATGCGTTAATTAGCTGCTTTCCAATCCGCTGGTACCTCACCAGAGTCCAGAGAAATTTGTTAGAGTTTAACAAATGCATCTTTTATAACTTCCGCCATCTCTTTTAATACTGTGGGATGCATTTCTTCAGGACCAGGGGACTTGTCTACCTTGAGTCCCATTAGCCTGTCCAGCACTACCCCCCTAGTGATAGTGATTGTCTCAAGATCCTCCCTTCCCACATTCGTGTGACCAGCAATTTTTGGCATGGTTTTTGTGTCTTCCACTGTGAAGACCGAAGCAAAATATTTGTTTAAAGTCTCAGCCATTTCCACATTTCCCATTATTAAATCCCCCTTCTCATCTTCTAAGGGACCAACATTTACTTTAGTCACTCTTTTCCGTTTTATATATCTGTAAAAGCTTTTACTATCTGTTTTTACGTTTTGCGCAAGTTTACTTTCGTAATCTATCTTTCCTTTCTTTATTGCTTTCTTTGTCATTCTTTGCTGTCGTTTAAAATTCTCCCAATCTTCTAGTTTCGCACTAACCTTGGCCACCTTATACGCATTGGTTTTTAATTTGATACTTTCCTTTATTTCCTAGGTTATGCACGGCTGGTTATCCCTTCTCTTACCGCCCTTCTGTTTCACTGGAATATATTTTTGGTGAGCACTATGAAAGTGCTCCTTAAAAGTCCTCCACTTTTCCTCAATTGTGCCACCATTTAGTCTGTGTTTCTAGTCTACTTGAGCCAACTCTGCCCTCATCACTCTGTAGTCCCCTTTGTTAGGCATAGTACGCTTGTTTGAGACACTACTTCCTCACCCGACACTAATCTTTGGAGAGAGACCCGGGATTTATCGGACACTAATCTTTAGAGGTGACAGGACAAGTTGAGAAGGCTGTTAAACCGAATTCAGGATCTTTAGCTTCATAATTTTAGGCAGAGAGTACAAAAGCAAGGACATTTTGTTAAACCTTTAAAAAACACTGCTTCGTCCTGAAATGGACTATTGTGTACAATTCTGAGAATCACACTTAATGAAGGATGTCTCGGCCTTTGGAGAAGGCACAGACCAGATTTACTGAAATGGTACCAGAAATGAGATGTTTCAGTTGTGTGGACAGATTGCAGAAGCTAGGGTTATTCTCCTTACAACAGAGAAGATTAAGCAGAGATTTAATAGAGTTGTTCATGTTTATGAGCGGTTTGAATAGAGTAAATGAAGAGAAACTGTTCCCGGTGGCTGATGGGTTGACAACCAAAAGAGACTGATTTAAGATAATTGGCAAAAAAACAGAGGGAAGATGAGGAGAATGTGTTTTATGCCGCGAGTTTTCATCTGGAATGCAAAGTCTTAAGATGTGAGTGAAGCACATTCAATAATGATCTGTAATTGGCACTAAAACTCGGAATGTGCAGTTTTTACCAGTGTAGTTTTAGATCCTTTAAAACATATGCATTAATATTTGTAAAAAATGCTTTGCCTTAAATATTTAATGACATGCCATTTTAATTAAAGTTAAATATGTGAGGTATTTTTATTTATGCTAAATGTAGATATATGTTTTAGGTATTTCCATTCATACCGATGATCACGTGGCCAAAGGGAAGCTTGAAAACCTCTAGCGCCCCTGAGAGGAATGGGCTTTTCCCCACACATACCCCTTAAGTCTCCTTAACCCCTGGACCCACCGGTGTGTGGGCATCTCCCCACACATACCCCGAGAGTCTCCTTAACCTCTGGACCCACCGGTATGTGGTTCTCTCCCCACACAAACCCCGAGAGTCTCCATAACCCCCGAAAGCACCATACATGGGCCTCTCCCCACACATACCCAGATATTCCCATCAAACACTCCCAGGTTAGGTACATAGTAAAACTCGCTAAACACTGTCCCATCAGACACTCCCAGGGTGGGCACAGCACGGGTAAGATACAGAGTAAAGCTTCCTCCACACTGCCCCATCGAACGCTCCCAGGACGTATCGAGCACGGGTTAGATAGAAAATAAAGCTCCCTCTGCACTGTCCCATCAAACACTCCCAGGTCAATTACAGCACAGGTTAGATACAGAGTAAAGCTCCCTCTACACCATCCCATCAAACACTCCAAGGGCAGGTACAGGGGGTTAGATACAGAGTAAAGCTTCCTCTACACTGTCCCATCAAACACTCCCAGGGCAGGTACTGCACGGGTTAGATACAGAGTAAAGCTCCCTCTACACTGTCCCTTCAAAAACTCTCAGGGCAGGTACAGCACGGGGTTATATACAGAGTAAAGCTCCCTCTACACATTCTCATCAAACACTCCCAGGGCAGGTACAGCACGGGGTTAGATACAGAGTAAAGCTCCCTCTTCACTGTCCCATCAAACACTCCCAGGGCAGGTACAGCACGGGGTTAGATACAGAGTAAAGCTCCCTCTACACTGTCCCAGCAAACACTCTCAGGACAGGTAGAACACGGGTTGGATAGAGAGTAAAGTTCCCTTTAGTTATATTTCTGAGCACGGCCCATTATTCGGACAGCATGGGTTGAATTTCGAGTAAAGTTCCCTCTACACTATCCCATCAAACACTCCCAGAGCGGGTACAGCATGGGTTGGATAGAGAGTAAAGTTCCCTTTAGTTATAATTCTAAGCACGGCCCATTATTCGGACAGCAATTTTCCAGGCTCTGGGGTCGCAGGTCCTACACATCAAATGGAACCTGAATTAATCTTGCCTTCTGCCGGGAATCCTGGACGGATCTGAAAGTCGGATTGATGTCAGTCCCTTTGTTATTTTGCTCAGGGGTGAAGGTGTGCCTGTGGTGTGGGGGGCAGAAGGGTGTGTCACCCAAAACATGTGTCACAGCCTTAGAATTGGAGCCTGGCCATTCAGCGGGGATATCAGGAAGCACTTCTTCACAAAAAGGGCAGTAGAAATCTGGGAATCTCTCCCCCAAAATACTGTGCACTCCGAGCATGAATTGAAAATGCTAACACTGTAATGGACAGATATTTGTCGCGTAAGGTTTTTAAGAAAGCAAGGCAGCTAGATGGAGTTATGATACAGGCCAGCCATGAACTAATCGAATGGTGGACCAGGCTCGAGGGGCTGAATGGTCTCTTTCTGTTCGACCGACGGGCTACTGAGAGGTTTACTGAACACCGAATGATACATTAGCAGTCTCCTCTTCGGCAGTGGTGGGCTGCACCAACAGAAAATCTCCAAGTAACAAGAGCAGTGCTTTCAATGTTTTTCGATGAGCCCCTCAGAGTTACAATGAGACAGCTGGTGTGCAGAAACTATTTATTTGGACCTGGAGAGTATTCTGCAGTTAATAACCACATGCACACATATACGGGGGAGTGAGGGGTGGGGGTCAGGGCAATTGGCTCCACCTTGGGCATTATAAAATGGTAGTCCACGAACAAAGACCAACAGCATCAATGTGCCTCCCATGCAGTTTTTCTTATCAATAAACGGAGGAACCAATCCGAGTAATTATTCAGCTGGTGAAAATTTGAAGGAATTATTTGCCACGACATACAGTCGGGCAACTAAAGTCAGAGCTCCCTGGATGATGAAACAGACAGAGATTATGATGAAGCAGAAAAAGAACGTGTATTATAGATGTCAGGTTGCAAATACATCTGAGAATCAGACTGTATATAGAAAGATCAGCGAAGTGAAACAGAAAATATAGGGGCAATGAGAGGGTATGCAAATAGAATGGTAGTCAACATAAAAGGTAATTTGAAATCTTCTATATGCTTACTTATAGCAAAAGCGTAGTAAGAAGAAGGGTGGAGCCGATTCGGGACCAACAAGGAGACCTATGCTTTGTTGGCCTTCATAGAAAGGGGATTTGAATATAGGAGCAGGGAGGTCTTACTTCAGTTGTGCAGGCCCTTGGCGAGGCCTCACCTGGAATATTGTGTTCAGTTTTGGTCTCCTAATCTGAGGAAGAACGTTCTTGATATTGAGGGAGTGCAGCGAAGGTTCACCAGACTGATTCCAGGGATGGCTACACTGACATATGAGGAGAGACTGAATCGACGGGGCCTTTATTCACTTGAGTTTAGAAGGATGAGGGGATCTTATAGAAACGTATAAGATTCTGACTGGACTGCACAGGTTAGATGCGCAAAGAATGTTCCCGACGTTGGTGAAGTCCAGAACCAGAGGAGATAGTCTTAGGTTAAGGAGTAGGCCATTGAGGACTGAGATGAGGAGAAACTTCTTTACTCAGAGAGTTGTTAACATGTGGAATTCCCTACCGCAAAGAGTTGTTGATGCCAGTTCATTGGATATATACGGTTAAAGAGATCAAGGGGTATGGAGAGAAAGCAGGAAAGGGGTAATGAGGGAATGATCAGCCATGATCTTATTGAATAGTGGTGCAGGCTCGAAGGGCCAAATGGCCTACTCCTGCCATGGTTCTATGGTTCTATGTTTCTATGCATAGAGGCATAGATGATGGCATCTCTCTTCAACAAGAGTGAAGATGCTGCCATTGACATGGGAAGGAGGGGGGTAGAGGCGACTTGTTGGTTAAAAATGGATAAATAAGAGGTATTGGAATGCTGGCTGAATTTAAAGTAGATACATGAGCAGGAGTGGATGGGATGTTGACGGATTTGAGAGAGGAAATTGCGGAGATTCTGGCCATATTATTCCAAACCTCCATAGGTACGTGTGTGGTGCAAGAGGACTGAAGAATTGCAAATGTTACACTATTGTTCAAGAAATGGTGTACCAATAAACCCAGCAACCACAGGCCATTCAGCTTAAACTCGGTAGCGGGTAAGCTTTTAGAAACAGTAATCCAGGATAAAATTAACAGTCACTTGGCCAAGTGTGGATTAATTAAGGAAAGCCACCACAGATGTATTAATGGTAAATCATGTTTAAGCAACTTGATAGAGATTTTTGATGCGGTAACAAGGAGGGTTGGTGAGGACAATGCGGTTGACGTAATATACATGGATTTCTAAAAGACGTTCGGCAAAGTGCCACATAATAGACTTTCCAGCAAAGTTAAAGCCCATGGAATAAAAGGGGCAGTGGTAGCATGGATTGAAAATTTGCTATGCGACAGGAAACAGAGTCGTGGTGAACGGTTGTTTTTATGGACTTGAGGAAGGTATACAGTGGTGTTCCCCAGGGTTCGTTACTAGGACCACTGCTTTTCTTGATATATATTAATGATTTGAACGTGCGTATACAGGGCAAATTAGCAAAATTTGCAGATGACAGAAAATGTATAAGTATTGTGAACAGTGTGGAGGAGAGTGATATACTTCAGGAAGACATAGGCAGCCTCGTGAAGTAGGCTGCAATTTAACTCAGTAAAGTGTGAATTGATACGGTCTGGTTGGAATAATAAGAGGAATTATAAAGCTATATATACAATCCTAAAATGCGTGCATGAACAGGAGGATCAGGTATAAAAATCAATTAAAAGTGCTTATGGGATCCTGAGCTTCATAAACAGTTGTATAGAGTACCCAAGTTTGGGAATTATGCTGAACCTGTTAAAAAAATGGTTTGGACTCAACTGGAGTATTGTGTCCAAATCTTGGCACCTCTCTTTGGGAAAGATGTGAAGTTTGTGAAGGCCTTGGAGAAGATGCAGAATGATTTCAGGGATGAGGGACTTCAGTTACATGGATACATTGAAGAAGCTGGGGTTGTTCTGCTTGGAGCAGAGAAGATTGAGAGGAGATTTGATAGAGGTGTTCAAACTCATGATGGGTCTGGACAGAGAAGATCGAGAGAAGCTGGCAGTACAGGCAAAATGCAGCAGGCACAGATTTGAGGTGATGGGCAAAGCATCCAAATTATTTTTTCATCCAGCGTGTTGTTAAGAACTGGAATGCACTGCCTGAAAGCGTGGTGGAGTTAGACTCAATCTTATCTTTCCAGAAGGGAGTTGGATAAGTAACTGTG
Source organism: Pristiophorus japonicus (assembly GCF_044704955.1). Lineage (NCBI taxonomy): Eukaryota > Metazoa > Chordata > Chondrichthyes > Pristiophoridae > Pristiophorus > Pristiophorus japonicus. The sequence continues at coordinate 758,103 of NW_027252680.1, forward strand.
GAAAGAAAATCGCAGGGCTATGGTGAAGGGACAGGAGAGTGGACGAGCTCAGATTCGGCACGGGCTCGACAGGCCGAAGGAACTTGTTCTGTGGTATAAACATACAATGATTCTATGCAGTACCTGCCTTGGGAATCTTTCATGGGGACAATGTAGAGGCAGCTTTACTCTGTATCTAACCCGTGCTGTACTTTCCCTGGGAGTGTTTGATGGGACAGTGTAGAGGGAGCTTTACTCTGTATCTAACCCCGTGCTGTAACTGCCCTGTGAGTGTTTGATGGGACACTGTAGAGGGAGCTTTACTCTGTATCTAACCCGTGCTGTACATCTCCTAGGACTGTTTGATGGGACACTGTAAAGGGAGCTTTACTCTGTTTGTAACCTGTGCTGTAGCCGGCTTACCCGTTATTGTACTGCACATGTACAGAATCTGACAGTGAGACACACATGGGCTTTAAAGTAGCAGAGGGGAATGAATCGTTCCATTTTAGGTGATGATTTTATTCCAGTTGTATTTCTAGTTGTAGGAGGTAGGCACCTTTAGAATATACCAGAATACTAGGCATTAGGCACCTGCTAGATATATCTAAACTCATAAGTTTAAAGTGGCCACACATAAAATGGCTGCCCAGGCATGATGGGAAATCAGGTAGTCAAGCTTTGAACTGTTGAATGTTCAATAACCGAGCAATAACCCTGTGAGGCCCACTATAGGAATGCCTTGGATGCAGGATAAGAATAATGAGGAGAGAACCCATCTCCCGTATTCAAGGCCATAAACCAATTAATTCCCCAGGAAGAAAGAGATAAGAGAACCCATCTCCTGTAAACAAGGTTATAAACCAATTATTTCTCCAAGAAGAAAGAACTAGTGAGAGAAACCTGGATACGGTCCTGAGTTTTCCCTCCCCGCTGAGCGTAATAAAAGCTGCATCAGCATTGGACCCGACTCTGAGTGTTGAGTGATTCTTCTGAGAAAACACTAACGCTAACTTTTCTTATTTGAAAACTAAAGAGAATTCATTTTCACGAGTCCCCAAGGTGGAATTGTAATCGTGTTGTCCAGATCATTGTCTACGGTACTGATGTAATGAGCAACATCAGCACCATCTCACGAAATCTGACAATGGTTGTGCTATGCCACAGCAGATTCTGTTTCTATTTCCATCCAAACATGTCTAGGGCCTCAGGTTTTGTATATTCCTTCTTTCTGTGTTTGATGACTCTGAAGTTGCTCAGTTTACATATGCATCCCTCCCATCTGTATACTGATATCTCCCCGAGAGAAGGAAGATTGTGGGACACCAGTTAGCGTACAGACATATCGACTCGTTAAAGGGACTGAGAGAAAACAGTCAGTGTACAGACATCTCCCATAGGTAGAGGGACTGAGAGACATCAGTCAGTGTTCAAACATCGCCCTGAGAGAGTAGGGAGAGACACAAGTTAGTGTACAGATATCTCGCTGAGAAAAATGGGTCTGAGACACCAGTCAGTGTACAGACATCTCCCTGAGCGAATTGGAGAGACACGGAAGTGTACAGATATCTCCCTGAGAAAGAGGGGACTATGAGTCCCAAGTCAGTCAGTTTACAGACAGCTCCCTGAGCGAGTATGGAGAGACACCAGTCAGTTTACAGATATCTCCCTGAGAAAGAGCGGTCTGTGAGACATCTGTCAAGTTGTCAAATATTTCCATGAGTGCGAGGGGCTGAGAAACACCAGTCAGTGCACAGTTATCACCGTGAGAGAGATGGAATGAGAAACGTTCGCCCATATAAAAATATCTTCCTGAGGGAGAGAGCGCTGAGAGACAAAATTCTGTGTATAAATACATCCCTGAGGGTAAGGGGCAGAGAGACACCAGAACGTGTACACATATACCAATCAGGAAGAGGCACAGAGAGACACCAGTCACTGTACAGATATCTCCGTGAGGATGAGGGACAGAGAGACACCCGTCAGTGCACAGATATCAACCTGAAGAAAGTGGGACTGAGAGGTACCAGTCAGTGTACAGATATCTCGCTGAGGGAGAGGGGTCTGAGAGACACCAGTCAGTGCACAGATATATTCGTGTGAGACACAATTCAGTGTTCACATATTTCTCAGGGGGAGGGGTGACTGAGAGAAAACATTCATTGTACAGATATCATTGTGTGGGAATGGCACAGAGAGAGGTCAGTCAGTGTAGAGATATCTCCCTTCGAGAGGGTGCTGACAGACACCAGTCCCTTTACTGATATCTCCCTGTGAGAAAATCACTGAGAAGTATCAGTCAGTGGACAGATACTTCCCCGAGAGAGAGGACTGAAAGACACCTGTCTGTTTACAGACATCTCGCTGAAGGAGCGGGACTGGAAGCCAATAGTCAGTGTACAGATTTCTTCCCTATGAGAGGTTCAAAGAGTGAACATACAGTGTACAGATATCTCGCTGATAGAGAGGGGCTGGGAGACACCATTCATTGTACAGAAAACTCCCTGAGGATGAGAGTCTGAGAGATACCAGTCAGCGTACATATATCTCCTTGTGAGACATCAGTTTGTGTATCTGAGAGAGGGGATGCAGCGGCCCCAGTTAGTGTACAGATATCTCCCTGTGGGACACCAGTCAGTGCAAAGAGGGTAATGGTGAGGGAGACACCACTCATTGAGCAGACATCTCCCTGAGCGAGAGAGGACTGAGAGACAACAGTATGTGTAGATAAATCACCCCGAGAGTCAACATAAATTAAAAAGACATCTCCCTGAGACAGAGCGATTGAGTGACACCAGCCAGTGTACAGATATCACACAGAGGGAGAGGAGGTGAGAGACAACAGAAAGTGAACCGATATCCCCCTGAGGGATCGGCACAGAGAGACAATCAGTGTTAAGATATTTCCCTCATGGAGAGGGACTGAGTGACACCAGTCAGTGTAAAGATATTTCCTTCGTGGAAAGGGACTGAGAGACACCAGTCAGTTTACTGATAACTCCCTTAAAGAGAAGCAATGAGAGATACCAGGCAGTGAACATATATCTCCCCATGACATAGTAGTCAGCGTACAGATATCTCCCTGAGGGAGAGGGACTGAGAGACACCAGTCAGTTCACAGTTATCTCCCTTTGCGAGAGGGACTGAGAGATACCAATCCGGGTACAGGTATTTCGCGCAGGGAGAGGGACTGAGAGACACCAGTCAGTGTACAGATATCTCCCACAGGGAGAGGGACTGGGAGACAAAGGTCATGTTTCCTGACTTCTCCCCGAGAAATGTAATTGGGAGACACTAGTTAGTGCAATCATATCACCATGTGAGACAAGAGTCAGTGTATAGATATATCGGTGAGGAAATGGACAGAGCAATATCAGTGAGAGCACAAATATCTCCCCGAGGGAGAGGGAGACAGCAATCAGTGTACAGATATCCCGCTCTGGGAGAGGGACTGAGAGACAACGGGCAGTTTCACGATTTTGAAATAAAGGAGATGGAATGAGAGACACCAGTCAGCGGACAAGTATCTCCCTGAGAGACAACATAAATTATAAAGAAATCTAGCTGAGAGAGAGTGGATTGAGAGGCAGCAGTCAGTGTACAGATATCTACCTGAGGGAGAGCGGACTGAGAGACACCAGTCAGTGTACAGATATCTCCTTGAGGGAGAGGGGACTGAGAGACACCAGTCAGTGTACAGATATCTCCGAGAGGGAGAGGGACTGAGAGACACCAGTCAATGTACAGATAACACCCTGAGGGAGAGGGACTGAGAGAGACAAGTCAGTTTACAGATATCTCCCTGAGGGAGAGTGACTGAGAGACAACAGTCAGTGTACAGATATGTCCATGAGGGAGAGCGACTGAGAGACACCAGTCAGTGTACAGATATTTCCCTGAGGGAGAGGGACTGAGAGACACCAGTCAGTGTACAGATATTTCTCTGAGGGAAAGGGACTGAGAGACCAGTTAGTGTAAAGATATCTCCCTGAGCGTGAGGGACAGAGAGACACAAGTCATGTACAGATATCTCCTTGCGAAGAGCGACTGAGAGACACCGGTCAATGTACATATATCTCCCTGTGAGGGTGGGACTAAGGGACACCAGTCAGCCTACAGATATCGCTCTGATGAGAGAACTGGGAGCGACCATTCAGTTTGCAGGGAATTCCCTGAGGATGAAGGACTGGGGGACAACAATCAGTGTACATACATCTCCATCACTGAAAGTGACTGAGAGACATCAGTCAGTTTACTGATATCTCCCTTTGAGAGAAGCAATGAGAGACACCAGTCAGTCCACAGATATTTCCCTGAGAGTTGGGACAATGAGACAGGTGTCTACGTACAGATTTCACCCTTTACGAGAGGGAATTGGAGATACCAGTCAGCGTAAAAATGTCTCCCTGAGGGAGAGGGACTGAGAGTCACCAGTAAGTGTACAGATATCACACTGAGAGGGAGGAACGGACAGACACCATTCAGTGTACAGATATAACTCTGAGGGAGAGGGACTGAGAGATTACAATCAGTGTACAGATATGTACTGAGGGAGAGGGACTGAGAGACACTAGTCAGTGTACAGACATCTCCTTCAGGGAGAGGTACTGAGAGACGCCAGACAGTGTACAAACATCACCGTGAGAGTCAGGGAATGAGAAACACCAGTCAGTATACAGATATCTTTCTGAGGGAGAGCGACTGAGAGAAATCCGTCAGTGCACATATGTGTCCCTGAGGGAGAGGAACTGAGAGACAACAGTCAGTGTACATATATGTCCATGAGGGAGAGCAACAGAGAGACACCAGTTAGTTTACTTATATCTCCCTCAGAGGGAGGGACTGAGAGACACCAGTCAGTGTACAGATATCTCCTAGAGGGAGAGGGACTGAGAGACACCAGTCAATGTACAGATAACACCCTGAGGGAGAGGGACTGAGAGAGACAAGTCCGTTTAAAGATATCTCCCTGAGGGAGAGTGACTGAGAGACACTCGTCAGTGTACAGATATCTCCCTGAGGGAGAGGGTCAGAGAGACACCATACAGCTTACAGATATCACCCTGAGGGAGAGGGGACTGAGCGACACCATTCTGTGTACAGATATCTCCCTGAGAGTGAGGGCTGTGAGACACCAGTCAGTGTACAGATATCACACTGAGAGGGAGGGACTGAGAAACACCAGTCACAGTACAGATATCTCTCTGAGGGAGAGGGCTGAGAGACACCAGTCAGTATACAGATATCTCCCTGAGGGAGAGGGGCGGAGAGACTCCAGTTAGTGTACAGATATCTCCCTGAGGGAGTGGACTGAGAGACACCAGTCAGTGTACAGATATCACCCTGAGCGGGAGGAACAGAGAGACACCAATCAGTGTGCAGATATCTCCCTGAGGGAGAGGGACTGAGATACACCAGTCAATGTGCAGATATCTCCCTGAGGGAGAGGGACTGAGAGACACCAGTCAGCGTACAGATATCTCCCTGAGGGAGAGGGACTGAGAGACACCAGTCAGCGTACAGATATCTCCCAGAGGGAGAGGGACTGAGAGACACCAGTCTGCGTACAGATATCTCCCTGATAGGGAGGGACTGAGAAATACCAGTCAGCGTACAGATATCTCCCTGAGAAGGAGGGCTGTGAGACACCAGACAGTTTATAGATATCAAACTGAGAGGGAGGGACTGAGAAACACCAGTCACAGTACAGATATCTCTCTGAGGGAGAGGGCTGAGAGACCCCAGCCAGTGTACAAATATCTCCCTGAGAGGCAGGGAATGAAAGGCACCAGTCAGTGTACAGATTTCTCCCAGAGGTAGAGGGACTGAGAGATACCCATCAGTGCACATATATGTCCATGAGGGAGAGTAACTGGGAGACAACAGTCAGTGTACAGATATTTCACTGAGGGAGAGGGACTGAGAGACACCAGTCAGTGTACAGATATTTCTCTGAGGGACAGGGACTGAGAGAACAGTTAGTGTAAAGATATCTCCCTTAGCGGGAGGGACAGAGAGACTACAGTCAGTGTACAGATATCTCCTTGCGGAAGAGCGACTGAGAGACAACAGTCAATGTACATATATCTCCCTGAGAGGGTGGGACTAAGGGACACCAGTCAGCCTACAGATATCGCTCTGATAGAGAGAACTGGGAGCGACTATTCAGTTTGCAGGGAATTCCCTGAGGATGGAGGACTGGGGGACAACAATCAGTGTACATACATCTCCTTCAATGAAAGTGACTGAGAGACATCAGTCAGTTTACTGATATCTCCCTTTGAGAGAAGCAATGAGAGACACCAGTCAGTCCACAGATATTTCCCTGAGAATGGGGACAATGTGACAGGTGTCTACGTACAGATTTCACCCTTTGCGAGAGGGAATTGGAGAAACCAGTCAGCGTAAAAATGTCTCCCTGAGGGAGAGGAACTGAGAGTCACCAGTATGTGTACAGATATCACACTGAGAAGAAGGAACGGAGAGACACCAGTCAGTGTACAGATATCTCTCTGAGGGAGCGGGACTGAGAGATACCAGTCAGTGTACTGATATCACCCTGAGAGGGAGGGACTGAGTGACACCAGTCAGGGTACAGATATGTCCCTGAGGGAGAGGGACTGAGAGATTACAATCAGTGTACAGATATGTCCTGAGGGAGAGGGACTGAGAGACACTAGTCAGTGTACAGATATGTCCTTCAGGGAGAGGTACTGAGTGACGAGAGACAGTGCACAAACATCACCCTGAGAGGCAGGGAATGAGAGACACCATTCAGTGTACAGATATCTCTCTGAGGGAGAGTGACTGAGAGAAATCCGTCAGTGCACATATGTGTCCCTGAGGGAGAGCAAAAGAGAGACACCAGTTAGTTTACTTATATCTCCCTCAGAGGGAGGGACTGAGAGACACCAGTCAGTGTACAGATATATCCTAGAGGGAGAGGGACTGAGAGACACCAGTCAATGTACAGATAACACCCTGAGGGAGCGGGACTGAGAGAGACAAGTCAGTTTACAGATATCTCCCTGAGGGAGAGTGACTGAGAGACACCCGTCAGTGTACAGATATCTCCCTGAGGGAGAGAGTCTGAGAGACACCAGACAGCGTACAGATATCACCCTGATGGAGAGGGGACTGAGCGACGCCATTCTGTGTACAGATATCTCCCTGACAGTGAGGGCTGTGAGACACCAGTCAGTGTACAGATATCACACTGAGAGGGAGGGACTGAGAAACACCAGTCACAGTACAGATATATCTCTGAGGGAGAGGGCTGAGAGACACCAGTCAGTGTACAGATATCTCCCTGAGAGGCAGGGAATGAAAGGCACCAGTCAGTGTACAGATATCTCCCAGACGTAGAGGGACTGAGAGATACCCATCAGAGCACATATATTTCCCCGAGGGAGAGTAACTGAGAGACAACAGTCAGTGTACAGATATGTCCATGAGGGAGAGCGACTGAGATACACAGTCAGTGTACAGATATTTCACTGAGGGAGCGGGACTGAGAGACACCAGTCAGTGTACAGATATTTCTCTGAGGGACAGGGACTGAGAGACCAGTTAGTGTAAAGTTATCTCCCTGAGCGGGAGGGACAGAGAGACACCAGTCAGTGTACAGATATCTCCTTGCGGAAGAGCGACTGAGAGACAACAGTCAATGTACATATATCTCCCTGAGAGGGTGGGACTAAGGGACACCAGTCAGCCTACAGATATCGCTCTGAGAGAGAGAACTGGGAGTGACCATTCAGTTTGCAGGGAATTCCCTGAGGATGAAGGACTGGGGGACAACAATCAGTGTACTTACATCTCCCTCAATGAAAGTGACTGAGAGACATCAGTCAGTTTACTGATATCTCCCATTGAGAAAAGCAATGAGAGACACCAGTCAGTCCACAGATATTTCCCTAAGAGTGGGGACAATGTGACAGGTGTCTACGTACAGATTTCACCCTTTGCGAGAGGGAATTGGAGATACCAGTCAGCGTAAAAATGTCTCTCTGAGGGAGAGGGACTGAGCGTCACCAGTAAGTGTACAGATATCACACTGAGAGGGAGGAACGGAGAGACACCAGTCAGTGTACAGATATCTCTCTGAGGGAGCGGGACTGAGAGATACCAGTCAGTGTACTGATATCACCCTGAGAGGGAGGGACTGAGTGACACCAGTCTGTGTACAGATATATCCCTGAGGGAGAGGGACTGAGAGATTACAATCAGTGTACAGATATGTACTGAGGGAGAGGGACTGAGAGACACTAGTCAGTGTACAGACATCTCCTTCAGGGAGAGGTACTGAGAGACGCCAGTCAATGTACAAAATTCACCCTGAGAGGCAGGGAATGAGAGACACCAGTCAGTGTATAGATATCTCTCTGAGGGAGAGTGACTGAGGGAAATCCGTCAGTGCACATATGTGTCCCTGAGGGAGAGGAACTGAGAGACAACAGTCAGTGTACAGATATGTCCATGAGGGAGAGCAACTGAGAGACACCAGTTAGTTTACTTAAATCTCCCTCAGAGTGAGGGACTGAGAGACACCAGTCAGTGCACAGATATTTCCCTGAGGGGCAGGAACTGAGAGACCAGTTAGTGTACAGATATCTCACTGAGGAATTGGACTGAGAGTCACCAGTCAGTGTGCAGATATGTCCCTGCGGGACTGAGAGACACAGTCAGTGATCAGATAGATCCCTGAGAGGGAGGGACGGAAAGATGACAGTCAGTTTACAGATATCTCCCTGAGGAAGAGGGACTGAGATACACCAGTCAGTTTACAGATATCTCCCTGAGGAAGAAGGACTGAGAGACATCAGTCAGTGTACAGTTATCTCCCTGACGGAGAGGGACTAAGAGACAGCAGTCTGTGTACGGATATGTCCGTGAGAGGGTGGGACTGAGAGACACCAGTCAGATTACAGATGTGTCCCTGAGGGAGAGGGACTGAGAGACCAGTCAGGGTACAGATATGTCCGTGAGGGAAATGGGCTGAGAGACCAGTCAGTGGACAGATATCTCCCTGAGAGACAAAGAGACTGAGATACATCAGTCATGTACAGATATCACCCTGAGGGAGAGGAACTGAGCGACTCCAGTCAGTGTACAAATATCACACTGAGGGAGAGGGACAAAGTGACCAGTCATTGTACAGATATCAGCCTGAGAGCCAGAGATACTGAGATACTTCAGCCAGAGTACAGATATCTCCCTGAGGGAGATGGACTGAGCGACACCAGTCAGTGTACAGATATCTCCCTGAGGGAGAGGGGACTGCATGACACGGGTCAGTGCACAGATATCTCCGTGAGGGAGAGGGACTGAGAGATACCAGTCAGTGTACAGATATGTCCCTTAAAGAGAGGGACTGCTGGACAGCAGTCAGTGTACAGATATCTCCCAGAGGGAGAATGACTGAGAGACGCCATTCAGTGTACAGATGTGTCCCTCAGGGAGTGGGACTGACAGACAGCAGCGAGAGTACAGATATCAACCTGAGAGGTAGGTACTGAGAGACTCCAGTCAGTGTATAGATATCTCCCTGAGGGAGAGGGACTGAGAGACACCAGTCAGTTTACAGATATCTCCCTGAGGTAGATTGGACTGAGAGACTCCAGTCAGTGATCAGACATCTCTCTGAGTGGGAGGACTGAGAGACACCAGTCAGTGTACAGATATCTCAATGAGGGAGAGGGTCTGAGAGACATCAGTCAGTGTACAGAGATCTCCCTGAGAGGCAGGGAATGAGAGACACCAGTCCGAGTACAGATATCTCATTGATGGAGAGGGAGTGAGAGATACCCGCCAGTGTACATATATGTCCGTGAGTGAGAGTAGCTTGGAGACACCAGTCAGTGTACAGATATGTCCACGAGGGAAGGGACTGAGAGACACCAGTCAGTGTACAGATACCTCTCTTAGAGATTGGGGACTTCGGGACCCCAGTCAGTATACAGATATCCCCCTGAGGGAGAGGGGATTGAATGACGCCGGTCGGTGAACAGATATCTCCATGATGGAGTGGGACTGAGAGACACCAGTCAGTGTACAGGTATCTCCCTGAGAGTGAGGTACTGAGAGACTGCAGTCAGTATACCGATATCTCCCTGTGAGAGGGAGGGACTGAGTGACACCAGTCAGTGTACAGATATCTCCCTGAGAGGGAGGGTACTTAGAGACACCAGTCAGTGTACAGATATCATCCTGAGAGTTAGAGACTGAGGGAAACCAGTCAGTGTACAGATATGCCCCTGAGAGGGAGTTACTGAGAGGTACCAGTCAGTGTACGGATATGAACCTGAGGGAGAGGGACTGAGAGACCAGTAACTAAACACATAACTCCCTGAGTGGCAGGACTGAGAGACACCATTCAGTGTGCAGATATGACCCTGAGGGACAGGCATTGCCAGACCTGCCAGTGTTCAGATATATCCCTGAGAGAAAGAGAGACTGAGTGATATCAGTCAGAGAACAGATATCTCCCTAAGGGAGAGGGACTGAGATACACCAGTCGGAGTATAGATATCTCCCTGAAGGAGAGTGGAACGAGAAACACCAGTCAGTGTACAGATATCTGCCTGCGGGAGAGGGACTGAGAGACAGCAGTCAGTGTACAGCTATCTCCCTGACGGAGAGGGACTGAGAAAAAGCAGTCAGTCTGCAGATATGTCGCTGAAAGACAGGGACTGAGAGACACCAGTCAGTGTACAGATATCTCCGTGAGGGAGAGGGACTGAGAGAAACCTGTCAGCGTCCAGATATCACCCTGAGAAGGAGTTACTGAGAGAGACCAGTCAGTGTGCAGATATCACCTTGTGAGGGATGGATTGAGAGACACCAGTCAGTGCACAAATATGTCCCTGGGAGAGAGGGACTGAGAGAAACCAGTCAGTGTACAGATATCATCCTGAGAGGTAGAGACTGAGGGACGCCAGTCAGTGTACAGATTGTCCTCTGAAGGAGAGGGACTGAGAGACACCAGTCAGTGTACAGATATCACTCTGAGAGGCAGGGAGACTGGCAGACATCAGTGATAGGACAGATATCTCACTGAGGTAGAGGGACTGAGAGACACCAGTCCGTGTACAGATAAGTCCCTGAGGAGTGCGACTGAGAGACACCAGTCAGTGTATAGATATGTCCCTGAGAGAGAGAATGACTGAGAGATATCAGTCAGAGAACAGATATCTCCGTGAGGGAGAGTTACTGAGAGACACTAGCTGGAGTATAGATATCTCCTTGAGGGAGAGTAGAACGAGAGACACCAGTCAGTGTACAGATATCTGCCTGAGAGATTGGGGACTTCGAGACACCAGTCAGTGTACACATATCTCCGTGAGGGAGAGGGACAGAGAGACACCAGTCAGTGTACAGATATCTCCCTGAGGGAGAGGGAACGAGAGACACCAGTCAGGGTACAGATATCACCCTTGAGAGTGAGGTACTGAGAGACACCAGTCATTGTTCAGAGATCTCACTAAGGGAGAGGGACTGAGAGACACCAGTCAGTGTATAGAGATCTCCCTGAGTGGGAGCAACTGAGAGACGCCAGTCAGTGTATAGATGTTTCCCTGAGGGAGAGGGATTGACAGACACCAGTCAGTGCACAGATATCACCCTGAGAGGGAGGTACTGGGATACATCTGTCAGTGTATAGATATCTCCCTGATGGAGAGGGATTAAGAGACATTATTGAATGTACAGATATCTTCCTGAGGGAGTGTGGACTGAGCGACACCAGTCAGTGAACAGATATCTCCCTGAGAGGGAGCGACTGAGCGACGCCAGTCAGTGTACAGATATCTCCCTGAGGGAGAGGGACTGAGAGACACCAGTCAGGGTAGAGATATCACCCTTGAGAGTGAGGTACTGAGAGACACCAGTCAGTTTACAGATATCTCCCTGAGGGATAGGGACTGAGAGACACCAGTCAGTGTACAGATATCTCCCTGAGGGAGTGTGGACTGAGAGACACCAGTCAGTGAACAGATATCTCCCTGAGAGGGAGCGACTGAGCGACGCCAGTCAGTGTACAGATATCTCCCTGAGGGAGAGGGACTGAGAGACACCAGTCAGGGTCGAGATATCACCCTTGAGAGTGAGGTACTGAGAGACACCAGTCAGTTTACAGGTATCTCACTGAGGGATAGGGACTGAGAGACACCAGTCAGTGTACAGATTTCACCCTTGAGAGTGAGGTACTGAGAGACAACAGACAATATACAGATTTCTCCCTGAGGTATAGGGAATAAGAGACACCAGTCAGTGTACAGATATGTCGCTGGGGGAGAGGGACATAGTAATACCAGTCAGTGTACAGATGTGTCCTGAGGGAGAGGGGCTGCGAGTCATCAGTCAGTGTACAGATATCACCCTGAGATGGAGGGACTGAGAGACGCCAGTCAGTGTACAGATATCTTCCTGAGTGAGAGGGGACTGAATGACACCGATCGGTGTACAGATATCTCCGTGAGGGTGAGGGACTGAGAGACAGCAGACAGTGTACAGATATCACCCAGAGAGGTAGAGACTGAGGGACACCAGTCAGTGTACAGATAACTCCTTGAGGAGTGCGACTGAGAGACTTCAGTCAGTGAACAAATATCTCCCTGAGGAGTGCGACTGAGAGATACCAGTCAGTTTACCGATATGTCCCTGAAAGAGAGGGAATGAGAGACACCAGTCAGTTTTAAGATATCTCCCTGAGAGGGGGGGACTAAGAGAGACCAGTCAGTGTACAGATATGACCCTGAGGAAGAGGGACTGAGATACACCAGTCGGAGTATAGATACCTCCCTGAAGGAGAGTGGAACGAGAAACACCTGTCAGTGTACAGATATCTGCCTGCGGGAGAGGGACTGAGAGACACCAGTCAGTGTACAGATATCTCCCTGAGGGAGAGGGACTGAGAGACAGCAGTCAGTGTACAGCTACCTCCCTGAGGGAGAGTGACTTCGAGACACCAGTCAGTATAAAGATATCTCCCTGAGGGAGATGGGAGTGAATGCAACCGATCGGTGTACATATATCTTAGTGAGGGAGATGGACTGAGCGACACCAGTCAGTGTACAGATATCTCCCTGAGAGGGAGGAAATGATAGACAGCAGTCAGTGTACAGATATCACCGTGATAGGTCGAGATTAAGGGAAACCAGTAAGTGTACAGATATGTCGCTGGGGGAGAGGGACTGAGAGACACAGTCAGTGTACAGATATCTGCCTGAGAGATTGGTGACTTCGAGACATCAGTCAGTATACACATATCTCCCTGAGGGAGAGGGACTGAGAGACAGCTGTCAGTGTGCAGCTATCTCCCTGAAGGAGAAGGACTGAGAGTCACCAGTCAGTGTACAGATATCTCCGTGAGAGGGAGGGACTGAGAGTGACCAGTCAGTTTACAGATATCTCCCTGAGGGTGAGGGACTGAGATACACCACTCGGAGTATAGTTATCTATGTCAGGCAGAGTGGACTGAGGGACACCAGTCAGTGTACAGATATCTTCCTGAGGGAGAGGGACTGAGAGATTGGGGACTTCGAGACACCAGTCAGTATGCAGATATCTCCCTGAGGGAGAGGGACTGAGAAATAGCAGTCAGTGTACAGCAATCTCCCTTAGAGGTAGGTACCGAGAGACACCAGTCAGTGTACAGATATCTCCCTGAAGTAGAGGGACTGAGAGACAACAGTCAGTGTACAGCAATCTCCCTTAGAGGTAGGTACCGAGAGACAACAGTCAGTGTACAGATATCATCCTGAGAGGTAGAGACTGAGGAACGCCAGTCAGTGTACAGATATCTCCTTGAGGAGTGCGACTGAGAGACACCAGTCAGTGTACAGATTGTCGTCTGAGCGAGAGGGACTGAGAGACACCAGTCAGTGTACAGATACCACCCTGAGAGGCAGGGAGACTGGTAGACATCAGTGATAGGACAGATATCTCACTGAGGTAGAGGGACTGAGAGACAGCAGTCCGTGTACAGATAGGTCCCTGAGGAGTGCAACTGAGAGACACCAGTCAGTGTACAGATATGTCCCTGAGAGAGAGAGTGACTGAGAGATATCAGTCAGAGAACAGATATCTCCCTGAGGGAGAGTGACTGAGAGACACCAGCCGGAGTATAGATATCTCCTTGAGGGAGAGTAGAACGAGAGACACCAGTCAGTGTACAGATATCTGCCTGAGAGATTGGGGACTTCGAGACACCAGTCAATATACACATATCTCCGTGAGGGAGAGGGACTGAGAGACAGCTGTCAGTGTGCAGCTATCTCCCTGAAGGAGAAGGACTGAGAGTCACCAGGCAGTGTACAGATATCTCCGTGAGAGGGAGGGACTGAGAGAGACCAGTCAGTTTACAGATATCTCCCTGAGGGTGAGGGACTGAGATACACCACTCGGAGTATAGTTATCTTTGTCAGAAGGAGTGGACTGAGGGACACCAGTCAGTGTACAGATATCTTCCTGAGAGAGAGGGACTGAGAGATTGGGGACTTCGAGACACCAGTCAGTATACAGATATCTCCCTGAGCGAGAGGGACTGAGAAATAGCAGTCAGTGTACAGCAATCTCCCTTAGAGGTAGGTAACGAGAGACACCAGTCAGTGTACAGATATCTCCCTGAAGTAGAGGGACTGAGAGACAACAGTCAGTGTACAGCAATCTCCCTTAGAGGTAGGTACCGAGAGACAACAGTCAGTGTACAGATATCATCCTGAGAGGTAGAGACTGAGGGACGCCAGTCAGTGTACAGATATCTCCTTGAGGAGTGCGACTGAGAGACACCAGTCAGTGTACAGATTGTCGTCTGAGGGAGAGGGACTGAGAGATACCAGTCAGTGTACAGATATCACCCTGAGAGGCAGGGAGACTGGTAGACATCAGTGATAGGACAGATATCTCACTGAGGTAGAGGGACTGAGAGACAGCAGTCCGTGTACAGATAGGTCCCTGAGGGAGAGTGACTGAGAGACACCAGCCGGAGTATAGATATCTCCTTGAGGGAGAGTAGAACGAGAGACACCAGTCAGTGTACAGATATCTGCCTGAGAGATTGGGGACTTCGAGACACCAGTCAGTATCCACATATCTCCGTGAGGGAGAGGGACTGAGAGACAGCTGTCAGTGTGCAGCTATCTCCCTGAAGGAGAAGGACTGAGAGTCACCAGTCAGTGTACAGATATCTCCGTGAGAGGGAGGGACTGAGAGAGACCAGTCAGTTTACAGATATCTCCCTGAGGGTGAGGGACTGAGATACACCACTCGGAGTATAGTTATCTATGTCAGGAAGAGTGGACTGAGGGACACCAGTCAGTGTACAGATATCTTCCTGAGGGAGAGGGACTGAGAGATTGGGGACTTCGAGACACCAGTCAGTATACAGATATCTCCCTGAGGGAGAGGGACTGAGAAATAGCAGTCAGTGTACAGCAATCTCCCTTAGAGGTAGGTACCGAGAGACACCAGTCAGTGTACAGCTATCTCCCTGAAGTAAAGGGACTGAGAGACAACAGTCAGTGTACAGCAATCTCCCTTAGAGGTAGGTACCGAGAGACAACAGTCAGTGTACAGATATCATCCTGAGAGGTAGAGCCTGAGGGACGCCAGTCAGTGTACAGATATCTCCTTGAGGAGTGCGACTGAGAGACACCAGTCAGTGTACAGATTGTCCTCTGAGGGAGAGGGACTGAGAGACACCAGTCAGTGTACAGGTATCACCCTGAGAGGCAGGGAGACTGGTAGACATCAGTGATAGGACAGATATCTCACTGAGGTAGAGGGACTGAGAGACAGCAGTCCGTGTACAGATAAGTCCCTGAGGAGTGCGACTGAGAGACACCAGTCAGTGTATAGATATGTCCCTGAGAGAGAGAGTGACTGAGAGATATCAGTCAGAGAACAGATATCTCCCTGAGGGAGAGTAGAACGAGAGACACCAGTCAGTGTACAGATATCTGCATGAGAGATTGGGGACTTCGAGACACCAGTCAGTATACACATATCTCCGTGAGGGAGAGGGACAGAGAGACACCAGTCAGTGTACAGATATCTCCCTGAGGGAGAGGGAACGAGAGACACCAGTCAGGGTACAGATATCACCCTTGAGAGTGAGGTACTGAGAGACACCAGCCATTGTTCAGAGATCTCACTAAGGGAGAGGGACTGAGAGACACCAGTCAGTGTATAGAGATCTCCCTGAGTGGGAGCAACTGAGAGACGCCAGTCAGTGTATAGATGTTTCCCTGAGGGAGAGGGATTGACAGACACCAGTCAGTGCACAGATATCACCCTGAGAGGGAGGTACTGGGATACATCAGTCAGTGTATAGATATCTCCCTGATGGAGAGGGATTAAGAGAAATTATTGAATGTACAGATATCTTCCTGAGGGAGTGTGGACTGAGAGACACCAGTCAGTGAACAGATATCTCCCTGAGAGGGAGCGACTGAGCGACGCCAGTCAGTGTACAGATATCTCCCTGAGGGAGAGGGACTGAGAGACACCAGTCAGGGTAGAGATATCACCCTTGAGAGTGAGGTACTGAGAGACACCAGTCAGTTTACAGGTATCTCCCTGAGGGATAGGGACTGAGAGACACCAGTCAGTGTACAGATTTCACCCTTGAGAGTGAGGTACTGAGAGACACCAGACAATATAGAGATTTCTCCCTGAGGTATAGGGAATGAGAGACACCAGTCAGTGTACAGATATGTCGCTGGGGGAGAGGGACATAGTAATACCAGTCAGTGTACAGATGTGTCCTGAGGGAGAGGGACTGCGAGTCATCAGTCAGTGTACAGATATCACCCTGAGATGGAGGGACTGAGAGACGCCAGTCAGTGTACAAATAACTCAGTGATAGGGAGGGATTGAGAGACACCAGTCAGTGTACAGATATCTCCCAGAGGGAAATGGACTGAGAGACCAGTCAGTGCACAGATATCTCCCTGAGAGAGAGAGAGACTGAGAAACATCAGTCAGTGTACAGATATCTCCCTGAGAGGGAGGTACTGAAAGACACCAGTCAGTGCACAGATATGTCGCTTGGGGAGAGGGACTGACAGATACCAGTCAGGGTACAGATATCTCCCTGAGAGACAGAGAGATTGACAGACATCAGTTGGAGGACAGATATCTCCCTAAGGGAGAGGGACTGAGAGATACCAGTCAGTGTACAGATATGTCCTGAGAGAGAGGGACTGAGAGACACCAGTCAGTGTACAGATATCTCCCTGAGGGAGAGGCACTGAGAGACACCAGTCAGTGCAAAGATGTGTCCTGAAGGAAAGGGACTGAGAGACAACAGTCGGAGTATAGATATCTACCTGAGGAAGTATTGAATGAGAGACACCAGTCAGTGTACAGATATCTCCTGAGAGATTGGCGCTTTCGAGACGTCAGTCAGTATATAGATATCTCCCTGAGGGAGAGGGGAATGAATTACATCGCTTGGTGTACAGATACCTCCGTGAGGGAGTGGGACTGAGAGACACCAGTCAGTGTACAGCTATCTCACTGAGAGGGAGGTACTGAGAGACTGCAGTCAGTGTACAGATATCTCCCTGAGGGTGAGGAACTGAGAGACACCAGCCAGTGTACAGATATATCGCTAGGGGAGAGGGACTGAGAGATACCAGTAAGTGTACAGATATCTCCTTGAGGAGTGCGACTGAGAACACCAGTCAGTGTACAGATATGTCGCTGAGGGGGAATGACTGAGAGACACCAGTCAGTGTACAGATATCTTCCTGAGAGGGACCAACTGAGAGACACCAGTCAGTGTACAGATATCACCCTGTGAGGCAGGGAGACTGATAGACTTCAGGCAGAGGACAGATATCTCAATGAGGAAGAGGGACTGAGAGACACCAGTCAATGTACAGATATCTCCCTGAGGGAGAGTGCACTGAGCGACACAGTCAGTGAACAGATATCTCCCTGAGTTGGAGGTACTGAGAGAGACAGGTCAATGTACAGATGTCTCCCTGAGCGAGAGGGACTGAGAGACACCAGTCAGTGTCGAGATATCACCCTGAGATGGAGGTACTGAGAGAGACCAGTCAGTGTACAGATATGTCCTGAGAGAGGGGTCTGAGCGACACCAGTCAGTGTACAGATAACTCCCTGAGGGAGAGGCACTGAGAAACACCAGTCAGTCCACAGATGTGTCCTGAGGGAGAGGGACTGAGAGACAACAGTCAGTGTACAGATATCTCTTTGAGGGAGCGGGATTTAGAGACACCAGTCAGTATGCAGATATGACCCTCAGAGGCAGGGAATGAGAGGCACCAGTCAGAGGACAGATATCTCCCTGAGTGAGAGAGACTGAGAGACACCAGTCAGTGTACAGATATCTCGCTGAGGGAAAGTGGATTGAGCAACACCAGTCATTGAACAGATATCTCCCTGAGAGGGAGGGACAGCGAGACGACAATCAGTGATAGATGTCACCCTGAGAGCGAGGGACTGTGAGACAACAGACAGTGTACAAACATGTCTCTGGTGAAGAGGGAATGAGAGATACCAGTCAGTGTACAGTTGTGTACTGAGGGAGATGGACTGAGAGACACCAGTCAGTGTACAGATCTCTCCCTGAGGGAGAGGCACTGAGAGACACAAGTCAGTGTACAGATATCTCCATCAGAGTGAGGATTGACAGACACCAGTCAGAGTGCAGATATCACCCTCAGAGGAAGGGAATGAGAGACATCAGTCAGTGTACAGACCTCTCCCTGAGGGAGAGGGACTGAGAGATAACCGTCAGTGTACATATATATATCCCTGAGGGAGAGGAACTGAGACACACCAATCAATGTACAGATATCCATCGGGGAGAGCGACTGAGAGACACCAGTCAGTTTACTGATATCTCCCTGAGGGAGAGGGACCAGTCTGTGTACAGATATTTCCTTAAGGTAGATAGGACTGAGGGACACCAGTCCGTGTACAGATATCTCCCTGAGAGATTCGGTACTTCGAGACAACAGCCAGTATACAGATATCTCCGTGAGTGAGAGGGGACTGAATGACACCGGTCAGTTTACAGACATCTCCGTGAGGGAGAGGGACTGAGAGACAGCAGTCATTGTGCTGCTATCTCCCTGAGGGAGAGGGATTGAGAGCCACCAGTCAGTGTACAGATAACGCCCTGAGGGAGAGGGACTGAGAGATCAGTCAGTATACAGATATGTCGCAGAGGGAGAAGGACTGGGTGACACCAGTCAGTGTACAGATATGTCCCTGAGGGAAATGGACTGAGAGACACCAGTCAGTGTACAGATATGTCCCTGAAAGAGAGGGACTGAGATGCTATGAGGCGGCAGAGTGAATTGGATAGGTTAGGTGAGTGGGCAAATGCATGGTAGATGAAGTATAACGTCGATAAATGTGAGGTTATCCACTTAGATGGGTAAAAACAGAGAGACAGATTAATAGCTGAATGGTGACAGATTTGGAATAGGGTAGGTGCAACGAGACCTGGGTGTCATGGTACATCAGTCATTAAAGGTTGGCATGCAGGTACAGCAGGTGGTTAAGAATGCAAATGGCATGTTGGCCTTCATAGCGAGGGGATTTGAGTACAGGGGCAGAGAGGTGTTGATACAGTTGTACAGGGCCTTGGTGAGGCCACACCTGGAGTATTGCGGAAAGTTTTGATCTCATAACTTGAGGAAGGACATTCTTGCTATTGAGGGATTGCAGCGAAGGTTCACCAGACTGATTCCCCGGATGGCGGGACTGACATATCAAGAAATCTGGATCAACTGGGCTTGTATTCACTTGAGTTCAGAAGAAGGAGAGAGGATCTCATAGAAACGTTTAAAATTCTGACGGGTTTCGACAGGTTAGATGCAGGAAAAATTTTTCCAATGTTGAGGGAGTCCAGAACCAGGGGTCACAGTCTAAGGATAAGGGGTAAGACTTTTAGGACCGAGATGAGGTGAAGCTTCTTCACCCAGAGAGTGGTGAACCTGTGGAATTCTCTACCACAGAAAGTTATTCAGGCCAGTTCACTAAATATAGTCAAAAAGCAGTTAGATGTAGTGCTTACTACTCGGGGGATCAAGGGGTATTGGCGAGAAAGCAGGAATGGGGAGCTGAGGTTGCATGTTCAGCCATGGACACATTTAATGGAAGTGCAGGCTCTAAGGGCCGAATGGCCTACACCTGCATCTATTTTCCAATGTTATATGTTTATATCTCCCTGAGGGAGAGGGACTGAGATACACCAGTCAGTGTCTACATATCACTCTGAGAGGGAGGTACTGAGAGACACCAGTGTACTGATATCTCCCTGAGGGAGAGGGATTGACAGACACCAGTCCGTTACAGATATCTCATTAATGGATAGAGACTGAGAGATACCCGTCAGTGTACATCTATGAACGTGATGAAGAGGAACTGAGAGACTCCAGTCAGTTTACTGATAGCTCCCTGAGAAGCAGTGGCTGAGAGACACCAGTCAGTGGACAGATATCTGCCTCAGAGAAAGGGACTGAGATACACCTGTCTGTGTACAGCTATCTCCCTGAGAGGGAGGCTACTTAGAGACACAATTCAGTGTACAGATATCACCCTAAGAGAAAGAAAGACTGAGATACATCAGTCAACGTACAGATATCACCCTGAGGGAGAGGGACTCAGAGACACCAGTCAGTGCACAGATATGTTCCTGAGAGGGAGCATCTGAGAGACGCCAGTCAGTGTACAGATGTCTCCCTGAGGGAAAGGGATTAAGAGACACCAGTCAGTGTACAGATATATCCCTGAGAGGTAGAGAGGCAGATAGACATCAATCATGGGACAGATATCTCACTGAGGGAGAGGGACTGAGAGACACCAGTCAATGTACAGATATCTCCCTGAGGGAGAGTGGACTGAGCGACACAATCAGTGAACAGATATCTCCCTGAGAGGGAGGGACTGAGAGACGCCTGTCAGTGTACAGATGTCTCCCTGAGGGAGAGGGACTGAGAGACACCAGTCAGCATCCAGAAAGCACCCTGAGAAGGAGGTACTGAGAGAGACCAGTCAGTGTGCAGATATCACCCTAGGAGTGAAGGGACTGAGAGACACCAGTCAGTGTACAGATATGTTGCTGGGGGAGAGGGACTGTGAGATACCTGTCAGTGTTCAGATATGTCCCTGAGAGAGAGGGACTGAGAAACACCAGTCAGAGTGCAGATATCTCCCTGAGGAAGAGGGACTGAGATACACCATTCAGTGTACAGATATCTGCATGAGAGTGAGGGATTCAGAGACACCAGTGTACAGATATCACCCTCAGAGGCAGGGAGTGAGAGACACCAGTCAGTGTACAGATATCTCACTGAGGGAGAGGTACTGAGAGACAGCAGTCAGAGTACATCCATCTCACCGAGAGGGAGGAACTGAGAGAAACCAGTCAGAGTACAGATATCTCACTGAGGGTGATCGACTGAGATACACCATTCAGTGTACAGATATCTCCATTAGAGTGAGGGATTCAGAGACACCAGTGTACAGATAT
Organism: Pristiophorus japonicus; assembly: GCF_044704955.1. NCBI lineage: Eukaryota > Metazoa > Chordata > Chondrichthyes > Pristiophoridae > Pristiophorus > Pristiophorus japonicus. The sequence continues at coordinate 779,596 of NW_027252680.1, forward strand.
CACCCTCAGAGGCAGGGACTGAGAGACACCAGTCAGTGTACAGATATCTACCTGAAAGACAGGGACTGAGAGACACCAGTCAGTGTATAGATATCTCCGTGAGAGGAAGGGACTGAGAGTGACCAGTCAGTGTACAGATATCTCACTGAGAGATTGGGGATTCGAGACAACAGTCAGTTTACAGATATCTCCCTGTGGGAGAGGGGACTGAATGACACCGGTCGGTGTACAGATATATCCGTGAGGGAGATGGACTGAGAGACAGCAGCCAGTGTACAGCCATCTCCCTGAGATGGAGGTACTTAGAGACACCAGTCAGTGTACAGATATCTCCGTGACGGAGAGGGACTGAGAGACACCAGTCAGTGTACAGATATCACCCTGTGAGGTAGAGACTGAGGGGCACCAGTCATTGTACAGATATGTCGCTGGCGGAGAGGGACTGAGAGACAACTGTTTGTGTACAGATATCTCCTTTGGAGTGCGTCTGAGAGACACCAGTCAGTGTACAGATATTCTTCTGAGGGAGAGGGACTGAGAGACACCAGTCAGTGTACAGATATCACTATCAGATGTAGAGACTGAGGGACACCAGTCAGTGTACATGTATCTCCCTGAGGATTGCAACTGAGAGATATCAGTCAGTGTACAGATATGCCCCTGAAAGAGAGGGAATGAGAGACACCAGTCATTGTACAGATATCTCCGTGAGAGGGAGGGACTGAGAGAGACCAGTCAGTGTACAAATATTTCCCTGAGGTAGTGGGTCCGAGAACACCAGTCAGTGTACAGATATATCCCTGAGGGAGAGGGACTGTGGGACCAGGCAGTGCACAGATATCTTCCTGAGAGACTGAGAGACACCAGTCAGTGTGCAGATATATCCCTGAGAGGGAGCAACTGGGAGACACCAGTCAGTGTAAAGATATCACGCTGAGAGGCAGGGAGACAGATATCTCACTGAGGGAGAGGGACTGAGAGACTCCAGTCAGTGTACAGCTATCTCCCTGAGGGAGAGTGGACTGAGCGACACAGTCAGTGAACAGATATCTCCCTGAGAGGGAGGGACTGAGAGACACCAGTCAGTGTACAGCTATCTCCATGAGGGAGAGGGACTCAGAGACATCAGTCAATGTACAGATATCTCCCTGAGAGACAGATTGACTGAGCGACTTCAGTCAGTGTACAGATATCTTCCTGAAAGGGAGGGATTGAGAAAAACAAGTCAGTGTACAGATTTCACCCTGAGAGTGAGCGACTGAGAGATACAAGTCAGTTTACAGATATGTCCCTGTGGGAGTGGGACTGAGAGGCACCAGTCAGTGTATAGATATGTCCCTGAGGGAGAGGGACTGAGAGACAGCAATCAGTTTACATGTATGTCCCTGACGGAGGGGGACAGAGAGACACCAGTCAGTGTGCAGATATGTCCCTGAGAGAGAGGGACTGAAAGACCAGCCAGTTTAATGATATCTCTCTGAGAGTCAGAGCGACTGAGAGTCATCAGTCAGTGTATAGATATCTCCCTGAGGGAGAGGGACTGAGAGACACCAGTCAATGTAAAGTTATCAACATGAGGGAGATGGATTGAGAGACACCAGCCAGTGTACAGATATCTTCCTGAGAGCGAGCAACTGAGAGACGCCAGTCAGTGTACAGATATTTCCGTGAGGGAGAGGGACTGAGAGACACCAGTCAGTGTACAGATATCACCCTCAGGGCAGAGATTGAGAGACATCAGTTAGTGTACAGACCTCTCCCTGAGGGAGAGGGACTGAGAGATACCCATCAGTGCACATATATATCTCTGAGGGAGAGGGACTGATAGACACCAATCAATGTACAGATATGTCCATCGGGGAGAGCGACTGAGAGACACCAGTCAGTTTACTGATATCTCCCTGAGAGGGATGGACTGAGATACACCAGTCAGTGTACAGATATGTGCCTGAGGGCCAGGACTGAGAGACCAGTCAATGTACAGATATCTCCCTGAGGAGAGAGACTGAGAGACACCAGCCTGTGTGCAGATATCTTTCTGACAGAGAGTGGACTGAGATACAGCAGTCAGTGTACAGATAACTATCTGAGAGATTGGGGACTTCGAGACAGCAGTCAGTATACAGATATCTCGCTGAGGGAGAGGGGACTGAATGACACCGGTCTGTGTACAGAGATCTCCGTGAGGGAGAGGTCCTAAGAGCAACAGTCAGTGTACAGATATCTCCCTGAGGGAGAGTGACTGAGAGACACCAGTGAGGGTACAGTTATCACACTTGGAGTGAGGGACTGAGAGATACACGCCAGTGTACAGATATGTCCCTGAGTGCGAGGGTCTAAGAGACACCTTTTAGTGTACAGATATGTTCCTGAGCGACAAGGACTGAGGGACCAGCCAGATTAAAGCTATCTCCCTGAGAGGCAGAGAGATTGAGAGTCATCAGTCAGTGTACAGATATCTACCTAAGAGACAGAGAGACTGAGAGACACCAGTCGGTGTACATATATCTCCCTAAGGGAGCGGGACTGAGAGACAGCAGTCAGTGTACATATATCTCCCTGAGAGACAGAGAGACTGCGAGACACCAATCAGTGTACAGATATCTCCCTGAGGGAGAGGGACTGAGAGACACCAGTCAGTGTACATATATCTCCCTAAGGGAGAGGGACTGAGAGACACCAATCAGTGTGCAGATATCTCCCTGAGGGAGAGGGACTGAGAGACACCAGTCAGGGTACAGATGTCTCCCTGAGGGAAAGGGACTGAGAGTCATCAGTCAGTATACAAATATGTCCCTGAGGGAGAGGGACTGAGTGATAAGTCAGAGTACAGATATCTCCCTGAGGGAGAGGGACTGAGAGACACCAGTCGCAGTGCAGATATCTCCCTGAGGTAGATAGGACTGAGGGACACCAGTCATTGTACAGATATCTCCCTGAGAGATTCTGGACTTCGAGGCACCAGTCAGTATACAGATACCTCCGTGAGGGAGAGGGGACTGAATGACACCGGTAATTGTACAGATTTATCCGTGAGGTAGAGGGATTTGAGACACTAGTCAGTGTACAGATATCTCCTTGAGGGAGAGGGATTGAGAGATACCAGTCAGTGTACAGATAACACCCTGAGGGAGAGGGCCTGAGAGACCAGTCAGTATACAGATATGTCCCAGAGGGAGAAGGACTGGGAAACACCAGTCAGTGTACAGATATGTCCCTGAGTGAAATGGACTGAGAGACTGGTCAGTGTAAAGATATGTCCCTGAAAGAGAGGGAGCGAGATGCTACGAGGCTGCAGAGTGATTTCGATAGGTTAGGCGAGTGGCCAAATGCATGGCAGATGAAGTATAATGTGGATAAACGTGAGGTTATCCACTTTGGTGGTAAAAACAGAGAGACAGACTATTATCTGAATGGTGACAGATTCGGAATAGGGGCAGTGCAACGAGACCTGGGTGTCATGGTGCATCAGTCATTGAAGGTTGGCATGCAGGTAGAGCAGGTATAAGAAAGCAAATGGCATGTTAGCCTTCATAGCGAGTGGATTTGAGTATAGATCAGGGATGTGTTGCTACAGTTGTACAGGGCATTGGTGAGGCCACACCTGGAGTATTGCCTACAGTTTTGGTCTCCTAACCTGAGGAAGGACATTCTTGCTATTGAGGGATTGCAGCAAAGATTCACCAGACTGATTCCCGGGATGGCGGGATTGACATATCAAGAAAGATTGGATCAATTGGGCTTGTATTCACTGGAGTTCAGAAGAATGAGTGAGGATCTCATAGAAACGTTTAAAATTCTGACGGGTTCAGACAGGTTAGATGCAGGAAAAATGATCCGAATGTTGAGGAAGTCCAGATCCAGGGGACACCGTCTAAGGATAAGGGGTAAGCCATTTAGGACCGAGATGAGGAGAAACTTCTTCACCCAGAGAGTGGTGAACCTGTGGAATTCTCTGCCACAGAAAGTTGCTTCGGCCAATTCACTAAATATATTCAAAAAGGAGTTAGAGTTCGTCCTTACTACTAGCGGGGATCAAGGGGTATGGCGAGAAAGCAGGAAAGGGTAACTGAAGTTGCATGTTGAGCCATGAACACATTGAATGGCGGTGCAGGCTCGAAGGGCCGAATGGCCTATTCCTGCACTTATTTTCTATGTTTCTATGTTTCTATCTCCTTGGAGGGAGAGGGACTGAGAGACACAAGTCAGTTTCCACATTTGACCATGAGAGGGAGGTACTGAGAGACACCAGTGTACAGATATCTCCCTGAGGGAGACGGACTGAGAGACACCAGACAGTGAACAGATATCTCCCTGAGGGAGAGGGAATGACAGACACCAGTCCGTGTACATATATCTCATTAATGGAGAGGGACTGAGAGATACCCGTCAGTGTACATCTATGATCGTGAGGGAGAGGAACTGAGAGACACCAGTCAGTGTACAGATATGTCCATGAGGGAGAGGTACTGAGAGACACCAGTCAGTGTACAGATATCTGCCTGAGAGAGAGGGACTGAGAGTCATCAGTCTGTGTACAGCTATCTCCCTGAGGGTGAGGGGACTGAATGACACTGGTCAGTGTACAGATATTTCCCTGAGGGAGAGGGACTGAGAGACAGCAGTCTGTGTACAGAGATCTCCCCGAGGGAGTGGGACTGCAAGACATCAGTGAATGAACATATATCTTCCTGAGAAGGAGGGACTGAGAGACACCATTCAGTGTACAGATATCTCCCAGAGGGAGAAGGACTGTGAGATACAAGTCAGTGTACTGATATGTCCCTGAGGGAGAGGGACTGAGAGATACCAGTCAGTCTACTGATATCTCCGTGAGAGGGAGGTACTGAGAGACACCCGTCAGTGCACCGATATCTCCCAGATGGAGAGGGACTGAGACACCAGGCAGATTACAGATATGTCCCTGAGGAAGAGGGACTGAGAGACCAGCCAGTGCAAAGATATCTCCCTGAGAGACAGAGAGACTGAGAGACATCAGTCAGTGTACAGATATCTATCTGAGGGAGAGGGATTGAGAGACACCAGTCAGTGTACAGATATCACCCTGAGGGAGACGAACTTAGAGATATCCGTCAGTGCACAGATATCTCCCTGAGAGGGAGCAACTGAGAGACGCCAGCCAGCGTACAGATGACTCCCTGATGGAGAGGGAATGACAGACAGGAGTCAGTGTACAGATCTTACCCTGAGAGGGAGGTACTGAGAAAAAACAGTCAGTGTATAGATATCTCCCTTAGGGAGAGAGACTTAGAGACACCAGTCAGTGAAAAGATATCGCCCGAAGAGGGAGGGACTGAGAGACACCAGTAAGTGTACAAACATCACACTGAGAGAGAGGTACTGAGAGACACCAGTCAGTGTACAGACATCTCGCTGAGGGAGAGGGACTAAGAGACGCCAGTCAGTGTTCAGAAAACCCCTGAGAGGGAGGGACTGAGAGACACCAGTCAGTGTACAGATATGTCGCTGGGGGAGGGGGAATGAGAGATACCAGTCAGTGTACAGATAAGTCCATGAGAGAGAGGGACTGAGAGACACAAGTCAGTGTACAGATATCTCCATGAGAGTGAGGGATTGAGAGAAACCAGTCAGTGTACAGATCTCACTCTCAGAGGCAGGGAATGAGGGACATCAATCAGTGTACTGATATCTCCCTGAGAGGGAGGGACTGAGAGACACCATTCAGTGTACAGATATGTCGCTGGGGAAGGGGGACTGAGAGATACAGCTCAGTGTGCTGATATGTCCCTGAGGGAGAGGAACTGAGATATACCAGTCAGTGTACAGATATGTCCCTGAAAGAGAGGGACTGAGAGACACCAGTCAGTGTACAGATATCTCTGTGAGAGGGAGGGAGTGAGAGACACGAGTCAGTGCACAGATATCACCCTGAGGGAGAGGGACTGAGAGGCACCAGTCAGTGTATAGATATGTCCCTGAAAGGGAGCAACTGAGAGATGCTATTCAATGTAAAGATATCTCCAAGAGGGAGAGGGACTGAGAGACACAAGGCAGTGTACAGATACGTCCCTGAGGGAGAGGGACTGAGAGACATGCCAGTGCAAAGTTAACTCCCTGAGAGACTGAGAGACTAAGATACATCAGTCAGTGTACATATATCTCTCTTCGGGGAGGAATTGAGACACACCAGTCAGTGTACAGATATCACCCTGAGGGAGAGGGACATAGAGACACCAGTCAGTGCACAGATATCTCCCAGAGAGGGAGCAACTGAGTACGCCAGCCAGTGAACAGATTATTCCCTGAGGGAGAGGGACTTACAGACAGCAGTCCGTGTACAGATATTACCCTGAGAGGGAGGTACTGAGAAGAAACAGTCAGTGTATAGATATCTCCCTCAGGGAGAGAATCTAAAAGACACCAGTCAGTGTACAGACATCACCCTGAGTGGGAGGTACTGAGAGATACCAGTCAGTGTACAGATATCTCCCTGAGGGAGAGGGACTGACAGACAGCAGTCAGTGCATAGATATTACCCTGAGAGGGAGGTACTGAGAAAAAAACAATCAGTTTATAGATATCTCCCTTAGAGAGAGGGACTCAGAGACAACAGTCAGTGAAAAGATATCGCCCTGAGAGGGAGGGATTGAGAGACTCCAGTCAGTGTACAAACATCACACTGAGAGAGACGTACTGAGCGACACCAGTCAGTGTACGGATATCTCACTGAGGGAGAGGGACTGAGAGACGCCAGTCAGTGTTCAGAAAACCCCTGTGAGGGAGGGACTGAGAGACACCAGTCAGTGTACTGATAGGTCGCTGGGGGAGAGGGACTGAGAGACACCAGTCAGTGTACAGATATCTCCGTGAGAGATTGGGGACTTCGAGACACCAGTCAGTATAGAGATATCTACCAGAGGGAGAGGGGACAGAAATACACTGGTCAGTGTATAGATATCTCCGTGAGGGAGAGGGACTGAGAGACACCAGTCAGTGTACAGATATCTCCCTGAGGGAGAAGGACTGCAAGACATCAGTGATTGTACAGAAAACTACCGCAGAGGGAGGGACTCAGATACACCATTCAGTGTACAGATATCACTCTGAGAGGGAGGGACTGAGAGATACAGCTCAGTGTACTGATATGTCCCTGATGGAGAGGGACAGATAGATACCATTCAGTCTACAGACATTTCCCTCAGGGAGAGGGACTGAGTGACAAGTCATTGTACAGATATCACCCTGAGAAACAGAGAGACTGAGAGAGATCAGTCAGAGTGCAGATATCTCCCTGAGGGAGAGGGACTGAGAGACACCAGTCAGTATACAGATATCTCCCTGAAAGAGAGGGACTGAGAGACACCAGTCAGTGTACAGATATCTCCGTGAGAGATTGGGGACTTCGAGACACCAGTCAGTATACAGATATCTCCCTGAGGGAGAGGGGACAGAATGACACTGGTCAGTGTATAGATATCTCCGTGAGGGAGAGGGACTGAGAGACACCAGTCAGTGTACAGATATCTCCCTGAGGGAGAGGGACTGCAAGACTTCAGTGATTGTACAGAAAACTACCTGAGAGGGAGGGACTCAGAGACACCAGTCCGTGTATAGATATGTCGCTGGGGAAGGGGGACTGCGAGATACAGCTCAGTGTACTGATATGTCCCTGAGGGAGAGGGACTGAGAGGCACCAGTCAGTGTATAGATATATTTCCCTGAGAGGGAGCAACTGAGAGATGCTATTCAGTGTACATATATCTCGCAGAGAGACAACAGTCAGTGTACAGATATCTCCCTGAGAGGGAGGGACTCAGGGACACCAGTCAGTGTACAGATATGTCGTTGGAATAGAGGGACTGAGCGATACCAGTCAGTGTACAGATAAGTCCCTGAGAGAGAGGGACTGAGAGACACCAGTCAGTGTACAGATATCTCCATTAGAGTGAGGGATTGAGAGACACCAGTCAGTGCACAGATATCTCCCTGAGGGAGATGGACTGAGAAATGACCCGTCAGTGTACATATCTATCCCTGAGCAAGACGAACCGAGAGACACCAGTCAATGTACAGATATGTCCATGAGGGAGAGCGACTTGGAGACACCAGTCAGTGTACTGATATGTCCATGAGGGACAGAGACTGAGAGACACCAGTCAGTGTACAGATATCACCCTGCGGGAGCGGGACTGAGAGACTCCAGTCAGTGAACAGATATCTCCATGAGGGGAAGGACTGAGAGACACCATTCATTTTACAGATATCTCCCTGAGGGAGAGGGACTGAGAGAAATCAGTCAGAGTGCAGATATCTCCCTGAGGAAAAGGGGCTGAGAGATACAAGTCAGTGTTCAGATATATCCCTGAACGAGAGGGACTGAGAGACACCTGTCAGTGTTCGGATATCTGCGTGAGAGATTGGGGACTTCGAGACAGCAGTCAGTTTACAGATATCTCCCGAAGGGAGTGGGGACAGAAAGACACTGCTCAGTGTACAGATATCTCCGTGAGCGAGAGGGACTGAGAGACACCAGTCAGTGTACAGATATCTCCCTGAGGGAGAGGGACTGAGAGACAACAGTCAGTGTACCGATATCTCCCTGAGAGACAGAGAGACTGAGAGATATCAGTGTAGAAATATCTTCCTGAGGGAGAGGGACTGAGAGACACCAGTCAGTGTATAGATATCATCCTGAGGGAGCGGGACTGAGAGACAACATTCAGTGAACAGATATCTCCCTGAGGGGAAGGACTGAGGGACAGCATTCAGTGTACAAATATTTCCCTTCGGGAGAGGGACTGAGAGACACCAGTCAGTGTACAGATATCACTCTGAGAGGAAGGGACTGAGATACAACTCAGTGTCCTGATATGTCCCTGAGGGTGTGGGACTGAGTGACCAGTCAGTATACAGATATCTCCAAGAGGGAGAAGGACTGAGAGGCACCAGTCTGTGTACAGATATATCCCTGAGAGAAATGGACTGAGAGACGAGTTAGTGCACAGATATCTCCCTGAGAGACTGAGTGACTGATAGTCATCAGTCAGTGTTCAGATATCTCTGTCAAGGAAAGGGATTGAGAGACACCAGTCAGTGTACAGATATCACCCTGAGGGAGAGAGACTGAGAGACACCCATCAGTGTACAGATATCACCCTGAGGAAGAGGGACTGAGAGACTCAAGTCAGTGTCCAGATATCTACATGAGAGTGAAGGATTGAGGGACACCCGTCAGTGTACAGATATCACCCTGAGGAAGAGGGACTGAGAGACTCAAGTCAGTGTCCAGATATTTCCCTGAGGGAGATGGACTGAGAGATACCCGTCATAGTACATATCTATCTCTGGGCGAGAGGAACTGAGAGACACCAGTCAATGTACAGATATGTTCATGAGGGAGAGAGACTTAGAGACCAGTCACTGCAGAAAGCTCCCTGAGGAGAGCGACTGATAGGTACCAGTCCGTGTACAGAAATGTCCATGGGGGAAAGGGACTGAGAGACACCAGTCAGTGAATAGAAATGTCCCTGAGGCACAGGCACTGCGAGACCAGCCAGTGCACCGATATCTCCCTGAGACACAGAGAGACTGAGAGATATCAGTGTACAAATATCTTCCTGAGGGAGAGGGACTGAGAGACAACAGTCAGTGAACAGATATCTCCCTGAGGGGAAGGACTGAGAGAAAGCATTCAGTGTACAAATATTTCCCTGGGGGAGAGGGACTGAGTGACCAGTCATTGCACAGATATCACCCTGAGAAACATAGAAACTGAGAGTCATCAGTCAGAGTGCAGATATCTCTCTGAGGGAGAGGGACTGAGAGATACCAGTGAGAGAGCCGATATCTCCCTGAGATAGAGGACTGAGAGATACCAGTCAGTTTTCAGATATGTCCCTGAAAGAGAAAGACTGAGAGACACAAATCAGTGCACAGATATCTCCCTGAGGGAGAGGGCACAGAATGACACTGGTCAGTGTACAGAAATCTCCGAGAAGGAGAGGGACTGAGAGACACCAATCAGTGTGCAGATATCTCCCTGAGGGAGAGGGAGTAAGAGACACCAGTCAGTTTACAGATATCACTCTGATAGGGAGGGACCGAGAGATACAAGTTAGTGCACTGATATCTCCCGAAGGGAAAGGGACTGAGAGATGCAGTCAGTGTACAGATATGTCCCTGAAACAGAGGGACTGAGAGATACCAGTCAGTGTACAGGTACCTCAGTGAGAGGGAGAGTGTCTGAGAGACACCAGTTAGTGTACAGATATATCTGTGAGAGAGAGGGACTGAGAGACACCCCTCAGTGTAGAGATATCTATCTCAGGGAGTTGGACTGAGAAGCACCAGTCAGTGTGCATATCTGTCCCTGAGGGAAAGGGATTGAGCGGCCAGTCAGTATACAGATATCTCCCAGAGGGAGAAGGACTGAGAGACACCAGTCAGGGAACAGATATCTCCCTGACGGAGAGTGGACTGAGAGACACCAGATAATGTACAGCTATCTCCCTGAGAGATTGGAGACTTCTAGACAAAATTCAGTATACAGATATATCCCTGAGGGAGAGGGACTGAGAGACAGCAGTCAGTATACAGCAATCTCCCTGAAGGAGAGGGAATGAGAGTTACCAGTCAGTATACAGATATGTCCCTGAGGGAGTGGGACTGAGAAGCACCATTCAGTGTACAGATATGTCGCTGAGTGAGTGGGTCTGAGTGACAGTCAGTATACAGATGCCTCCCAGAGGGAGAAGGATTAAGAGACACCAGTCAGTGTACAGATATGTCCCTGAGGGAAATGGACTGAGAGACGAGTCAGTGTACAGAATTCTCACTGAGGTTGGGGGACTGATTATACACCAAGTCGGAGTATAGGTATCTACCTGAGGAAGAGTGGACTGAGAGAAACCAGTCAGTGTACAGATATCTTCCTGAGAGATTGGGGACTTCGAGACACCAGTCAGTATACAGATATCTCCCTGAGGGAGAGGGTACTGAATGACACCGGTCTGTGTAAAGAAATCTCCGTGAGGGTGAGGGACTGAGCGACACCAGTCAGTTTACTGATATCTCCCTGAGACGGAGCAAATGAGAGGCGCCAATCAGTGTACAGATGTCTCCCTGAGAGGGAGGTACTGAGAGACACCAGTCAGTGTGTAGAAATCTCCCTGAGGGAGAGGGACTAAGAGACATCAGTCAGTTTACAGATATCTCCCTGAGGGAGAGTGGAATGAGAGAAAACATTCAGTGAACAGTTTTCTCCCTGAGAGGGAGGGACTGAGAGACACCAGTCACTGTACAGATATCTCTGTGAGAGGGAGTGACTGAGAGACACCAGTCAGTGCACAGATATCACCCTGAGGGAGAGGGATTGAGAGGCACCAGTCAGTGTATAGATATATTTCCCTGAGAGGGAGCAACTGAGAGATGCTATTCAGTGTACATATATCTCGCAGAGAGACAACAGTCAGTGTACAGATATCTCCCTGAGAGGGAGGGACTCAGAGACACCAGTCAGTGTACAGATATGTCGTTGGAGGAGAGGGACTGAGCGATACCAGTCAGTGTACAGATAAGTCCCTGAGAGAGAGGGACTGAGATACACCAGTCAGTGTACAGATATCTCCATTAGAGTGAGGGATTGAGAGACACCAGTCAGTGCACAGATATCTCCCTGAGGGAGATGGACTGAGAAATAACCCGTCAGTGTACATATCTATCCCTGAGCAAGACGAACCGAGAGACACCAGTCAATGTACAGATATGTCCATGAGGGAGAGCGACTTGGGAGACACCAGTCAGTGTACTGATATGTCCATGAGGGACAGAGACTGAGAGACATCAGTCAGTGTACCGATATCACCCTGCGGGAGCGGGACTGAGAGACTCCAGTCAGTGAACAGATATCTCCATGAGGGGAAGGACTGAGAGACACCATTCATTTTACAGATATCTCCCTGAGGGAGAGGGACTGAGAGAAATCAGTCAGAGTGCAGATATCTCCCTGAGGAAAAGGGGCTGAGAGATACCAGTCAGTGTTCAGATATATTCCTGAAAGAGAGTGACTGAGAGACACCCGTCAGTGTTCGGATATCTGCGTGAGAGATTGGGGACTTCGAGACAGCAGTCAATATACAGATATCTCCCGAAGGGAGTGGGGACAGAATGACACTGCTCAGTGTACAGATATCTCCGTGAGCGAGAGGGACTGAGAGACACCAGTCAGTGTACCGATATCTCCCTGAGAGACAGAAAGACTGAGAGATATCAGTGTAGAAATATCTTCCTGAGGGAGAGGGACTGAGAGACACCAGTCAGTGTATAGATATCATCCTGAGGGAGCGGGACTGAGAGACAACATTCAGTGAACAGATATCTCCCTGAGGGGAAGGACTGATGGACAGCATTCAGTGTACAAATATTTCCCTTCGGGAGAGGGACTGAGAGACACCAGTCAGTGTACAGATATCACTCTGAGAGGGAGGGACTGAGATACAACTCAGTGTCCTGATATGTCCCTGAGTGTGTGGGACTGAGAGACCAGTCAGTATACAGATATCTCCCAGAGGGAGAAGGACTGAGAGGCACCAGTCTGTGTACAGATATATCCCTGAGGGAAATGGACTGAGAGACGAGTTAGTGCACAGATATCTCCCTGAGAGACTGAGTGACTGATAGTCATCAGTCAGTGTACAGATATCTCTGTCAAGGAAAGGGATTGAGAGACACCAGTCAGTGTACAGATATCACCCTGAGGGAGAGAGACTGAGAGACACCCGTCAGTGTACAGATATCACCCTGAGGAAGAGGGACTGAGAGACTCAAGTCAGTGTCCAGATATCTACATGAGAGTGAAGGATTGAGGGACACCAGTCAGTGTACAGATATCACCCTCAGAGGCAGGGAATGAGAGACACCAGTCAGTGTACAGATATCTCCCTGAGGGAGATGGACTGAGAGATACCCGTCAGTGTACATATCTATCTCTGGGCGAGAGGAACTGAGAGACACCAGTTAACGTGCAGATATGTTCATGAGGGAGACCGACTTAGAGACCAGTCACTGCAGATATCTCCCTGAGGAGAGCGACTGATAGGCACCAGTCCGTGTACAGAAATGTCCATGGGGGAAAGGGACTGAGAGACACCAGTCAGTGAATAGAAATGTCCCTGAGGCACAGGCACTGCGAGACCAGCCAGTGCACCGATATCTCCCTGAGACACAGAGAGACTGAGAGATATCAGTGTTCAAATATCTTCCTGAGGGAGAGGGACTGAGAGACAACAGTCAGTGAACAGATATCTCCCTGAGGGGAAGGACTGAGAGACAGCATTCAGTGTACAAATATTTCCCTGGGGGAGAGGGTCTGAGTGACCAGTCATTGCACAGATATCACCCTGAGAAACATAGAGACTGAGAGTCATCAGTCAGAGTGCAGATATCTCTCTGAGGGAGAGGGACTGAGAGATACCAGTGAGAGAGCCGATATCTCCCTGAGATAGAGGACTGAGAGATACCAGTCAGTTTTCAGATATGTCCCTGAAAGAGAAAGACTGAGAGACACAAATCAGTGTACAGATATCTCCCTGAGGGAGAGGGCACAGAATGACACTGGTCAGTGTACTAAATCTCCGAGAAGGAGAGGGACTGAGAGACACCAATCAGTGTGCAAATATCTCCCTGAGGGAGAGGGAGTGAGAGACACCAGTCAGTTTACAGATATCACTCTGATAGGGAGGGACCGAGAGATACAAGTTAGTGCACTGATATCTCCCTAAGGGAGAGGGACTGAGAGATACAGTCAGTGTACAGATATGTCCCTGAAACAGAGGGACTGAGAGACACCAGTCAGTGTACAGGTACCTCAGTGAGAGGGAGAGTGTCTGAGAGACACCAGTCAGTGTACAGATATATCTGTGAGAGAGAGGGACTGAGAGACACCCCTCAGTGTACAGATATCTATCTCAGGGAGTTGGTCTGAGAAGCACCAGTCAGTGTGCATATCTGTCCCTGAGGGAGAGGGATTGAGCGGCCAGTCAGTATACAGATATCTCCCAGAGGGAGAAGGACTGAGAGACACCAGTCAGGGAACAGATATCGCCCTGAGGGACAGGCACTGTGAGACCAGCCAGTTAACAGATAACTCCCTGAAGGAGAGGTCTGAGAGACACCAAGCGAAGTACAGATATCTCCCTGACGGAGAGTGGACTGAGAGACACCAGTCAATGTACAGCTATCTCCCTGAGAGATTGGAGACTTCTAGACAAAATTCAGGATACAGATATATCCCTGAGGGAGAGGGACTGAGAGACAGCAGTCAGTATACAGCCATCTCCCTGAAGGAGAGGGAATGAGAGTTACCAGTCAGTATACAGATAGGTCCCTGAGGGAGTGGGACTGAGAAGCACCATTCAGTGTACAGATATGTCGCTGAGTGAGTGGGTCTGAGTGACAGTCAGTATACAGATGCCTCCCAGAGGGAGAAGGATTAAGAGACACCAGTCAGTGTACAGATATGTCCCTAAGGGAAATGGACTGAGAGACTAGTCAATGTACAGAATTCTCACTGAGGTTGGGGGACTGATTATACACCAAGTCGGAGTATAGGTATCCAACTGAGGAAGAGTGGACTGAGAGAAACCAGTCAGTGTACAGATATCTTCCTGAGAGATTGGGGACTTCGAGACACCAGTCAGTATACAGATATCTCCCTGAGGGAGAGGGTACTGAATGACACCGGTCTGTGTAAAGAAATCTCCGTGAGGGTGAGGAACTGAGCGACACCAGTCAGTTTACTGATATCTCCCTGAGAGGGAGCAAATGAGAGGCGCCAATCAGTGTACAGATGTCTCTCTGAGAGGGAGGTACTGAGAGACACCAGTCAGTGTGTAGAAATCTCCCTGAGGGAGAGGGACTAAGAGACATCAGTCAGTTTACAGATATCTCCCTGAGGGAGAGTGGACTGAGAGAAACCATTCAGTGAACAGTTTTCTCCCTGAGAGGGAGGGACTGAGAGACACCAGTCAGTGTACAGATATTTCCCGGAGGGAGAGGGATTGAGAGACAACAGTCAGTGTACAGATATTAGCCTGAGGGAGAGAGACTGAGCGACACCAGTCAGTGTACAGATATCTCCCTGAGGGAGAGCGACTGAGAGACACCAGTCAGTGTACAGATATTTCCAGGAGGGAGAGGGACTGAGAGACGCCAGTCATGTTCAGAAAACCCCTGTTAGGGAGGGACTGAGAGACACCAGTCAGTGCACAGATATGTCACTGGGGGAAGGGGAATGAGAGATACCAGTCAGTGTACAGATAAGTCCATGAGAGAGAGGGACTGAGATACTCAAGTCAGTGTACAGATATCTCCAGAGAGTGAGGGATTGAGAGAAACCAGTCAGTGTACAGATATCACCCTCAGAGGCAGGGAATGAGAGACACCAATCAGTGTTCAGATATCTCCCTGAGAGGGAGGGACTGAGAGACACCAGTCAGTGTACAGATATGTTGCTGGGGGAGGGGGAATGAGAGATACCAGTCAGTGTACAGATAAGTCCCTGAGGGAGAGGAACTGAGAGATACCAGTCAGTGTACAGATATGTCCCTGAAAGAGAGGGACTGAGAGACACCAGTCAGTGTACAGATATCTCTGTGAGAGGGAGGGACTGTGAGACACCAGTCAGTGTGCAGATATCTCCCTGAGGGAGAGGGACTGAGAGGCACCAGTCAGTGTATAGATATATCCCTCAGAGGGAGCAACTGGGAGATGCTGTTCAGTGTACAGATATCTCCAAGAGGGAGAGGGACTGAGAGACACCAGGCAGTGTACAGATACGTCCCTGAGGGAGAGGGACTGAGAGACCAGCCAGTGCAAAGTTATCTCCCTGAGAGACAAAGAGACTAAGAGACATCAATCAGTGTACATACATCTCTCTGAAGGAAAGGGACTGAGAGATAAGAGTCACTGTTCAGGTATGTCCCTGAAAGAGAGGGACTGAAAGATACCAGTCAGTGTACAGATATCTCCGTGAGAAATTGGGGACTTCGAGACACCAGTCAATATGCAGATATCTCCCTGAGGGAGAGGGGGCAGAATGACACTGGTCAGTGTATAGATATCTCCCTGAGGGAGAGGGACTGAGAGAAAGCATTCAGTGTACAGATATCTCCCTGAGGGAGAGGGACTGCAAGATATCAGTGATTGTAGAGAACTCTACATGAGAGGGAGGGACTGAGAGACACAAGTCAGTGTACAGATATCACTCAGAGAGGGAGGGACTTAGAGATACAACTCAGTGTACTGATATGTCCCTGAGCGAGGGGGACTGAGAGATACCAGTCAGTGTACTGAATGTTCCTGACAGAGAGGGACTGAGAGACACCAGTCAGTGTACAGATATCCCTGTGAGTAGGAGGGACTGAGAGACACAAGTCTGTGCCCAAATATCACCCTGAGGGAGAGGGACTGAGAGGCATCAGTCAGTGTACAGATACGTCCCTGAGGGAGAGGGAGAAAGAGGCACTATTCAGTGTACAGATATGTCCCTGATGGGAAGGACTGAGAGACAACACTCAGTTTACAGATATCTCTATAAGGGAGAGGGATTGAGAGACAGCAGTCAGTGTACAGATATCACCCTGAGGGAGATGGACTTAGAGACACTAGTCAGTGCACAGACATCTCCCTGAGAGGAGCAACTGAGAGACGCCAGTCAGTGTCCAGATTACTCCCTGAGGGAGAGGGACTGAGAGGCACCAGTCAGTGTACAGATATCCCTGTGAGTGGGAGGGACTGAGAGACACCAGTCAGTGTACAGATATCACCCTGAGAGGGAGGGACTCAGAGACACCAATCAGTGTACAGATATGTCGTTGGGGGAGAGGGACTGAGAGATATAGTCAGTGTACAGATAAATCCCTGAGAGAGAGGGACTGAGAGACACCAGTCAGCGTACAGATATCTCCATTAGAGTGAAGGATTGAGGGACAACAGTCAGTGTACAGATATCACCCTCAGAGGCAGGGAATGAGAGACACCAGTCAGTGTACAGATATCTCCCTGATGGAGATGGACTGAGAGATATCCCGTCAGTGTACATATCTATCCCTGAGCAAGAGGAAGCGAGAGACACCAGTCAATGTACAGATATGTCCATGAGGGAGAGCGACTTGGAGACACCAGACAGTGTGCAGATATGTCCATGATGGAGAGTGACTGAGAGACACCAGTATGTATACAGATATGTCCATGAGGGAGAGAGACTGAGAGACACCAGTCAGTGTACAGATATCAACATACGGGACCGGGACTGAGAGACTCCAGTCAGTGCACAGATATCTCCATGAGGGGAAGGACTGAGAGACACCATTCAGTTTACAGATTTCTCCCTGAGTGAGAGGGACTGAGAGATACCAGTCGGTGTTCAGATATGTCCCTGAAAGCGAGGGACTGAGAGACACCTGTCAGTGTACAGATATCTCCCGAAGGGAGAGGGGACAGAATGACACTGCTCAGTGTAGAGATATCTCCGTGAGGGAGATGGACTGAGTGACACCAGTCAGTGTACAGGTATCTCCCTGAGGGAGAGGGACTGAGAAAAACAGTCAGTGTACAGATATCTCACTTAGGGAGATGGACTGAGAGACTCCATTCAGTGTACAGATATCACTCTGAAAGAGAGTGACTGAGAGATACAACTCAATGTCCTGATATGTCCCTGAGGGTGTGGGAACGAGACACCAGTCAGTATACAGATATCTCCCAGAGGGAGAAGGACTGAGAGGCAACAGTCAGTGTACAGATATATCCCTGAGGGAAATGGACTGAGAGGCGAGTCAGTGCACAGATATCTCCCTGAGAGACTGAGTGACTGATAGACACCAGTCACTGTGCAGATATCTCTCTCAAGGAAAGGGATTGAGAGACACCAGTCAGTTCACAGATATCTCCCTGAGAGGGAGAAACTGAGAGACGCCAGTCAGTGTACAGATGTCTCCCTGAATGAGAGGGACTGAGAGACTCAAGTCAGTGTACAGATATCTCCATGAGAGTGATGGATTGAGAGACACCAGTCAGTGTACAGATATCAACCTCAGAGGAAGGGAATGAGAGATACCAGTCAGTGTACAGATATCTCCATGAGGGATATGGACTGAGAGATAACCGTCATAGTACATATCTATCCCTGGGCGAGAGGAACTGAGAGACACCAGTCAATGTATAGATATGTTCATGATGGAGAGCGACTGAGATACCAGTCACTGCAGATATCTCCCTGAGGAGAGCGACTGAGAGACACGAGTCCGTGTACAGATATGTCCATGGGGGAAAGGGACTGAGAGACACCAGTCAGTGAACAGAAATGTCCCTGAGGCACAGGAACTGCGAGACCAGCCAGTGTACCGATATCTCCCTGAGAGACAGAGAGACTGAGAGATATCAGTGTACAAATATCTTCCTGAGGGAGAGGGACTGAGAGACACCAGTCAGTGTACAGATATCACCATGAGTTAGCGGGACTGAGAGACAATAGTCAGTGAACAGATATCTCCCTGAGAGAGAGAGACTGAGAGATACCAGTGAGAGTGCAGATATCTACCTGAGGTAGAGGGACTGAGAGATACCAGTCAGTTTTCAGATATGTCCCTGAAAGAGAAAGACTGAGAGACACAAGTCAGTGTACAGATATCTCCCTGAGGGAGAGCGACTGAGAGATACCAGTCAGTGTACAGATATTTCCCAGAGAGAGAGGGATTGAGATACTCCAGTCAGTGTACAGATATAGGCCTGAGCGAGTGAGACTGAGAGACACCAGTCAGTGTACAGATATCTCCCTCAGCGAGATGGACTGAGAGACACCAGTCAGTGTACAGATATTACCCTGAGGGAGAGGGATTGAGCGACTCCAGTCAGTGTACAGATATTAGCCTGAGAGGGAGGTACTGAGAAAGACCAGTCAGTCTACAGATATCTGCCTGAGGGAGAGGCACTGAGAGACACCAGTCAGTGTACAGATGTGTTCTGAGGGAGAGGGACTTCGAGACAACAGTCCGTGAAAAGCTATCTCCCTGAAAGGGAGGGACTGAGAGACGCCAGTCAGTGTACAGATATCTCCCTGAGGGAGAGGGACTGAGAGACACCAGTCAGTGTTCAGATATATCCCGGAGGTAGAGGGATTGAGAGACTCCAGTCAGTGTACAGATATTAGCCTGAGAGAGAGGTACTGAGAAACACCAGTCAGTCTACAGATATCTGCCTGAGTGAGAGGCACTGAGAGACACCAGTCCTTGTACAGATGTGTCCTGAGGGAGAGGGACTTCGAGACAACAGTCAGTGAAAAGCTATCTCCCTGAAAGGGAGGGACTGAGAGACGCCAGTCAGTGTACAGATATCGCCCTGATGGAGAGGGACTGAGAGACAGCAGTCAGTGTTCAGATATAACTTGAGAAGTAGGTACTGAGAGACACCATTCAGTGTACAGATATCTCCCTGAGGAAGAGGGCGAAAGAGGCACCATTCAGTGTACAGATATGTCCCTGAGGGAGAGGGACTCCGTGAAGAGTCAGTGTCCAGATATCTCCCTGAGAGATAGAGAGACGGGAGACATCAGTCAGAGTACAGATATCTCCCTGAGGGAGAGGGACTGCAAGATATCAGTGGCTGTACAGATATCACCCTGAGTGTGAGTGAACTGAGATACACCAGTCAGTGTACAGAAACCTTCCTGAGAGATTGGGGACTTCGAGACGCCAATCAATATATAGATATCGCACTGAGGGAGAGGGGACTGAATGACACCGGTTTCTGTACAAATATCTCCATGAGGGAGATGGATTGAAAAGCCAGTCAGTTTACAGATATCTCTCTGAAGCAGAGGGACTGAGAGACACCAATCAGTGTACAGATATCTCCGTGAGAAATTGGGGACTTCGAGACACCAGTCAATATACAGATATCTCGCTGAGGGAGAGGGGGCAGAATGACACTGGTCAGTGTATAGATATCTCCATGAGGGAGAGGGACTGAGAGACACCACTCAGTGTACAGATATCTCCCTGAGGGAGAGGGACTGACAGAAAGCAGTCAGTGTACAGATATCTCCCTGAGGGTGAGGGAATGCAAGACATCAGTGATTGTAGAGAAATCTACCTGAGTGGGAGGGACTGAGAGACACCAGTCATTGTACAGATATCACTTTGAGAGGGAGGGACTTAGAGATGCAACTCAATGTACTGATATGTCCCTGAGGGAGAGGGACTGAGAGATACGAGTCAGTGTAAAGATATGTCCCTGAAAGAGAGGGACTGAGAGACACCAGTCAGTGTACAGATATCCCTGTGAGTGGGAGGGACTGAGAGACACCAGTCAGTGCCCAAATATCACCCTGAGGGAGAGGGACGCAGAGGCACCAGTCAGTGTACAGATATGTCCCTGAGGGAGAGGGAGAAAGAGGCACCATTCAGTGTACAGATATGTCCCTGAGGGGAAGGACTGAGAGACACCATTCAGTTTACAGATATCACCCTGAGGGAGAGGGTCTGAGAGACACCAGTCAGTGCACAGACATCTCCCTGAGAGGGGCAACTAAGAGACGCCAGTCAGTGTCCAGATTACTCCCTGAGGGAGAGGGATTGAGAGATACCCCGTCAGTGTACATATTTATCCCTGAGCAAGAGGAACCGAGAGACACCAGTCAATGTACAGATATGTCCATGAGGGAGAGCGACTTGGAGACACCAGACAGTGTACAGATATGTCCATGAGGGAGAGAGACTGAGAGACACCAGTCAGTGCACAGATATCTCCCTGAGTGAGAGGGACTGAGAGACACCATTCAGTGTACAGATATATCCCTGAGGGAAATGGACTGAGAGATACCCCGTCAGTGTACATATCTATCCCTGAGCAAGAGGAACCGAGAGACACCAGTCAATGTACAGATATGTCCATGAGGGAGAGCGACTTGGAGACACCAGACAGTGTACAGATATGTCCATGAGGGAGAGAGACTGAGAGACACCAGTCAGTGCACAGATATCTCCCTGAGTGAGAGGGACTGAGAGACACCATTCAGTGTACAGATATATCCCTGAGGGAAATGGACTGAGAGATACCCCGTCAGTGTACATATCTATCCCTGAGCAAGAGGAACCGAGAGACACCAGTCAATGTACAGATATGTCCATGAGGGAGAGCGACTTGGAGACACCAGACAGTGTACAGATATGTCCATGAGGGAGAGAGACTGAGAGACACCAGTCAGTGTACAGATATCTCCCTGAGGGAGAGGGACTGAGAAAAACAGTCAGTGTACAGATATCTCACTTAGGGAGATGGACTGAGAGACACCATTCAGTGTACAGATATATCCCTGAGGGAAATGGACTGAGACACCAGTCAGTATACAGATATCTCCCAGAGGGAGAAGGAGTGAGAGGCACCAGTGTGTGTACAGATATATCCCTGAGGGAAATGGACTGAGAGGCGAGTCAGCGCACAGATATCTCCCTGAGAGACTGAGAGATTGATAGACATCAGTCACTGTACATATATCTCACTCAAGGAAAGGGATTGAGAGACACCAGTCAGTGTACAGATATCACCCTGAGGGAGAGGGACTGAGAGACACAAGTCAGTTCACAGATATCGCCCTGAGAGGGAGCAACTTAGAGACGCCAGTCAGTGTACAGATGTCTCCCTGAATGAGAGGGACTGAGAGACTCAAGTCAGTGTACAGATATCTCCATGAGAGTGAAGGATTGAGGGACACCAGTCAGTGTACAGATATCACCCTCAGAGGCAGGGAATGAGAGACACAAGTCAGTGTACAGATCTCTCCATGAGGGAGAAGGACTGAGAGATACCCGTCATAGTACATATCTATCCCGGGGCGAGAGGAACTGAGAGACAGCAGTCAATGTATCGATATGTTCCTGATGGACAGCGACTTAGATACCAGTCACTGCAGATATCTCCCTGAGGAGAGCGACTGAGAGACACCAGTCATTGTAAAGATATCACCATGAGGGAGCGGGACTGAGAGACAGCAATCAGTGAACAGATATCTCCCTGAGAGCGAGAGACTGAGAGATACCAGTGAGAGTGCAGATTTCTACCTGAGATAGAGGGACTGAGAGATACCAGTCAGTTTTCAGATATGTCCCTGAAAGAGAAAGACTGAGAGACACCAGTCAGTGTACAGATGTGTCCTGAGGCAGAGGGATTTCGAGACAAAAGTCAGTGAAAAGCTATGTCCCTGAAAGGGAGGGACTGAGAGACGCCAGTCAGTGTACAGATATCTCCCTGAGGGAGAGGGACTGAGAGACACCAGTCAGTGTTCTGATATTTCCCTGAGGGAGAGGGATTGAGAGACTCCAGTCAGTGCACAGATATTAGCCTGAGAGGGAGATACTGAGAAACACCAGTCAGTCTACAGATATCTGCCTGAGGGAGAGGCACTGAGAGACACCAGTCAGTGTAAAGATGTCTCCTGAGGTAGAGGGACTTCGGGACAACAGTCAGTGAAAAGCTATCTCCCTGAAAGGGAGGGACTGAGAGACGCCAGTCAGTGTACAGATATCTCCCTGAGGGAGAGGGACTGAGAGACACCAGTCAGTGTTCAGATATTACAATGAGAAGGAGGTACTGAGAGACACCATTCAGTGTACAGATATCTCCCTGAGGGAGAGGGCGAAAGAGGCATCATTCAGTGTACAGATAAGTCCCTGAGGGAGAGGAACTCTGTGAAGAGTCAGTGTCCAGATATCTCCCTGAGAGACAGAGAGACGGGAGACATCAGTCAGAGTACAGATATCTCCCTGAGGGAGAGGGACTGCAAGATACCAGTGGGTGTACAGATATCACCCTGAGTGTGAGTGGACTGAGATACACCAGTCAGTGTACAGACACCTTCCTCAGAGATTGGGGACTTCGAGGCGCCAATCAGTATACAGATATCGCGCTGAGGGAGAGGGGACTGAATGACACCGGTCTCTGTACAAATATCTCCATGAGGGAGAGGGATTGAGAAACCAGTCAGTCCACAGATATCTCTCTGAAGGAGAGGGACTGAGAGACACCAGTCAGTGTTCAGATATCACACTGAGAAGGAGTACTGAGAGACACCATTCAGTACAGATATCTTCCTGAGGGAGAGGGACTGAGAGATACCAGTCACTGTTCAGGTATGTCCCTGAAAGAGAGGGACTGAGGGACACCAGTCAGTGTACAGATATCTCCCTGAGGGAGAGGGACAGAGAGAAAGCAGTCAGTGTACAGATATCCCCCTGAGGGAGAGGGATTGCAATACATCAGTGATTGTAGAGAAATCTACCTGTGAGAGAGGGACTGAGAGACACCAGTCAGTGTACAGATATCACCCTCAGAGGCAGGGAATGCGAGACACCAGTCAGTGTACAGATATCTCCCTGAGGGAGATGGACTGAGAGATACCCCGTCAGTGTACATATCTATCCCTGAGCAAGAGGAACCGAGAGACACCACTCAATGTACAGATATGTCCATGAGGGAGAGCAACTTGGAGACACCAGACAATGTACAGATATCCCTGTGAGTGGGAGGGACTGCGAAACACCAGTCAGTGCCCAAATATCACCCTGAGGGAGAGGGACTGAGAGGCACCAGTCAGTGTACAGATATGTCCCTGATGGAGAGGGAGAAAGAGGCACCATTCAGTGTACAGATATGTCCCTGAGGAGAAGGACTGAGAGACACCATTCAGTTTGCAGATATCTCTCTGAGGGAGAGGGATTGAGAGACAGCAGTCAGTGTACAGATATCACCCTGAGGGAGAGTGACTTAGAGACACCAGTCTGTGCACAGATATTTCCCTGAGAGGGGCAATTGAGAGCCGCCAGCCAGTGTACAGATTACCCCTGAGGGAGAGGGACTGAGAGACACCAGACAGTGTACAGATATCCCTTTGAGTGGGAGGGACTGAGAGACACCAGTCAGTGTACAGATATCACCCTGAGAGAGAGGGACTCAGAGACACCAATCAGTGTACAGATATGTCGTTGGGGGAGAGGGACTGAGAGATACCAGTCAGTGTACAGATGAGTCCCTGAGAGAGAAGGACTGAGAGACACCAGTCAGTGTACAGATATCTCCATGAGAGTGAAGGATTGAGAGACACCAGTCAGTGTACAGATATCTCCCTGAGGGAGATGGACTGAGAGATACCCCGTAAGTGTACATATCTATCCCTGAGAAAGAGGAACCGAGAGACACCACTCAATGTACAGATATGTCCATGAAGGAGAGCGACTTGGAGACACCAGACAGTGTACAGATATGTCCATGAGGGAGAGAAACTGAGAGACACCAGTCAGTGTACAGATATCAACCTGCGGGACCGCGACTGAGAGACTCCAGTCAGTGCACAGATATCTCCATGAGGGGAAGGACTGAGAGACACCATTCAGTTTACAGATATCTCCCTGAGTGAGAGGGACTGAGAGATACCAGTCAGTGTTCAGATATGTCCCTGAAAGAGAGGGACTGAGAGACACCTGTCAGTGTACAGATATCTCCCGAAGGGAGAGGGGACAATATGACACTGCTCAGTGTAGAGATATCTCCGTGAGGGAGATGGACTGAGAGACATCAGTCAGTGTACAGATATCTCCCTGAGTGAGAGGGAATGAGAGACACCAGTCAATGTACAGATATCTCACTTCGGGAGATGGACTGAGAGACACCATTCAGTGTACAGATATCACTCTAAGAGAGAGTGACTGAGAGATGCAACTCAGTGTCCTGATATGTCCCTGAGGGTGTGGGACTGAGACACCAGTCAGTATACAGATATCTCCCAGGGGGAGAAGGACTGAGAGGCACCAGTCAGTGTACAGATATATCCCGGAGGGAAATTGACTGAGAGGCGAGTCAGTGCACAGATATCTCCCTGAGAGACTGAGTGACTGATACACATCAGTCACTGTACAGATATCCCTCTCAAGGAAAGGGATAGGGAGACACCAGTCAGTGAACAGATATCACCCGGAGGGAGAGGGACTGAGAGACTCAAGTCAGTGTACAGATATCTCCATGAGAGTGAAGGATTGAGGGACACCATTCAGTTTACAGATATCACCCTCAGAGGCAGGGAATGAGAGACACAAGACAGTGTACAGATATCTCCATGAGGGAGATGGACTGAGAGATACACGTCATAGTACATATCTATCCCTGGGCGAGAGGAACTGAGAGACACCAGTCAATGTCTAGATATGTTCATGATGGAGAGCGACTTAGATACCAGTCACTGCAGATATCTCCCTGAGGAGAGCGACTGAGAGACACCAGTCCGTGTACAGATATGTCCATGGGGGAAAGGGACTGAGAGACACCAGTCAGTGAACAGAAATGTCCCTGAGGCACAGGAACTGCGAGACCAGCCAGTGTACCGATATCTCCCTGAGAGACAGAGAGACTGAGAGATATCAGTGTTCAAATATCTTCCTGAGGGAGAGGGACTGAGAGACACCAGTCAGTGTACAGATATCACCATGAGGGAGCGAGACTGAGAGACAACAGTCAGTGAACAGACATCTCCCTGAGAGAGAGAGACTGAGAGATACCAGTGAGAGTGCTGATATCTACCTGAGGTAGAGGGACTGAGAGATACCAGTCAGTTTTCAGATATGCCCCTGAAAGAGAAAGACTGAGAGACACAAGTCAGTGTACAGATATCTCACTGAGGGAGAGGACACAGAATGACACTGGTCAGTGTACAGATATCTCCGAGAAGGAGAGGGACTGAGAGACACCAATCAGTGTACAGATATCTCCCTGAGGGAGAGGGACTGAGAGACACCAGTCAGTGTACAGATATCACTCTGAGAGGGACGGACTGAGAGATACCAGTCAGTGTACAGATATCTCCCTGAGGGAGAGGGACTGAGAGACACCAGTCAGTGTACAGATATCTCCCTGAGGGAGAGGGACTGAGAGACACCAGTCAGTGTACAGATATCTCCCTGACAGATAGTGGACTGAGAGTCACCAGTCAGTGTACAGATATCTCCCTGAGAGATTGGAGACTTAGAGACACCAGTCAGTATACAGATATATCCCTGACGGAGAGGGATTGAGAGACAGCAGTCAGTATAGAGCAATCTCCCTGAAGGAGAGGGACTACAAGACATCAGTGAGTGTACAGATATCTTCCTGAGAGTGAGGGACTGAGAGACACGAGTCAGTTTACAGATATTAGCCTGAGAGGGAGGTACGAAGAAACACCAGTCAGTCTATAGATATCTGCCTGAGGGAGCGGCACTGAGATACACAGTCAGTGTGCATATGCGTCCTGAGGGAGAGGGACTTAGAGACAACCGTCAGTGAAAAGCTATCTCCCTGAAAGGGAGGGACTGAGAGACGCCAGTCAGTGTACAGATATTTCCCTAAGGGAGAGGGACTGAGAGACACCAGTCAGTGTTCAGATATAACACTGAGAAGGAGGTACTGAGATACACCATTCAGTGTACAGATATCTCCCTGAGGGAGAGGGAGAAAGAGGCACCATTCAGTGTACAGATATGTCCCTGAGGGAGAGGGACTTTGTGAAGAGACAGTGTCCAGATATCTCCCTGAGTGACAGAGAGACGGGAGACATCAGTCAGAGTACAGATATTTCCCTGAGGGAGAGGGACTGCAAGATACCAGTGAGTGTACAGATATCTCCCTGAGTGTGAGTGGACTGAGATACACCAGTCAGTGTACAGACACCTTCCTAAGAGATTGGGGACTTCGTGCCACCAACCAGTGTACAGATATCGCGCTGAGGGCGACGGGACAGAATGACACCGGTCTGTGTACAAATATCTCCATGAGGGAGAGGGATTGAGAAGCCAGTTAGTGTACAGATATCTCTCTGAAGGAGAGGGACTGAGAGACACCAGTTAGTGTTCAGATATCACACTGAGAAGTAGTACTGAGAGACACCATTCAGTGCACAGATATCACCCTGAGGGAGAGGGACTGAGAGATTCCAGTCACTGTTCAGATATGTCCCTGAGGGAGAGGGGGCAGAATGACACCAGTCAGTGTACAGATATCCCTCTGAGAGGGAAGGACTGAGAGACACCATTCCGTGTATAGATATGTCCCTGAGGGGAAAGATTGAGTGACACCAGTCAGTGTACAGATATCACCCTGAGGGAGAGGGACTTAGAGACACCAGTCAGTGCACAGACATCTCCCTGAGAGGGGCAACTGAGAGACGCCAGCCAGTGTACAAATTACTACCTCAGAGGGAGGGACTCAGAGACACCAGTCAGTGTACAGATATGTCGTTGAGGGAGAGGGACTGAGAGATACCAGTCAGTGTACAGATAAGTCCCTGAGAGAGAGGGACTGAGAGACACCAGTCAGTGTACAGATATCTCCATGAGAGTGAAGGATTGACGGACACCAGTCAGTGTACAGATATCACCCTCAGAGGCAGGGAATGAGAGACACCAGTCAGTGTACAGATATCTCCCTGAGGGAGATGGACTGAGAGATACCACGTCAGTGTACATATCTATCCCTGAGCAAGCGGAACCGTGAGTCACCAGTCAATATACAGATATGTCCATGAGGGAGAGCGGCTTGGAGACACCAGTCAGTGTACAGAAATGTCCATGAGGGAGAGAGACTGAGAGACACCATTCAGTTTACAGATAACTCCCTGAGTGAGAGAAACTGAGAGACATCAGTCAGAGTACAGATATCTCCCTGAGGGAGAGGAACTGAGAGATGCCAGTCAGTGTTCAGATATGTCCCTGAAAGAGAGGGACTGAGAGACACCTGTCAGTGTACAGATATCTGCGTGACAGATTTGGGACTTCGAGACACCAGTCAGTATACAGATATCTCCCAAAGGGAGAGGGGACAGAATGACACTGCTCAGTGTAGAGATATCTCCATGAGGGAGATGGACTAAGAGACACCAGTCAGTGTACAGATATCTCCCTGAGGGAGAGGGATTGAGAAAAACAGTCAGTGTACAGATATCTCACGAAGGGAGATGGAGTGAGAGGCACCATTCAGTGTACAGATATCACTCTGAGAGGGAGTGACTGAGAGATACATCTCAGTGTCCTGATATGTCCCTGAGGGTGTGGGACTGAGAGACCAGTCAGTATACAGATATCTCCCAGAGGGAGAAGGACTGAGAGGCACCAGTCAGTGTACAGGTATGTCCCTGAATGAAATGGACTGAGAGGCGAGTCAGAGCACAGATATCTCCCTGAGAGACTGAGTGACTGATAGACATCAGTCACTGTACAGATATCTCTCTCAAGGAAAGGGATTGAGAGACACCAGTCAGTGTACAGAAATCACCCTGAGGGAGAGGGACTGAGAGACACAAGTCAGTTCACAGATATCTCCCTGAGAGGGAGCAACTGAGAGACGCCAGTCAGTGTACAGATGTCTCCCTGAGGGAGAGGGACTGAGAGACTCAAGTCAGTATACAGATATCTCCATGAGAGTGAAGGATTGAGGGACACCATTCAGTGTACAGATATCACCCTCAGAGGCAGGGAATGAGAGAGACCAGTCAGTGTACAGATATCTCCCTGAGGGAGATGAACTGAGAGATACTCGTCATAATACATATCTATCCCTGCGCGAGAGGAACTGAGAGACACCAGTCAATGTATAGATATGTTCATGATGGAGAGCGAATTAGATGCCAGTCACTGCAGATATCTCGCTGAGGAGAGCGACTGAGAGACACCAGTCCGTGTACAGATATGTCCATGGGGGAAAGGAACTGAGAGACACCAATCAGGGAACAGAAATGTCCCTGAGGCACAGGAACTGCGAGACGAGCCAGTGTACCGATATCTCCCTGAGAGACAGAGAGACTGAGAGATATCAGTATACAAATATCTTCCTGAGGGAGAGTGACTGAGAGACACCAGTCAGTGCACTGATATCACCATGAGGGAGCGGGACTGAAAGACAACAGTCAGTGAACAGATATCTCCCTGAGGGAGAGGGACTGAGAGATACCAGTGAGAGTGCAGATATCTACCTGAGGTAGAGGGACTGAGAGATACGAGTCAGTTTTCAGATATGTCCCTGAAAGAGAAAAACTGAGAGACACAAGTCAGTGTACAGATATCTCACTGAGGAGAGGGCACAGAATGACAGTGGTCAGTGTACTGATATCTCCGTGAGGGAGGTGGACTGAGAGACACCAGTCAGTGTACAGATATCTCCCTGAGGGAGAGGGACTGAGAAAAACAGGCAGTATGCAGATATCTCACTTCGGCAGATGGACTGAGAGACACCATTCAGTGTACAGATATCACTCTGAGAGAGAGTGACTGAGAGATGCAACTCAGTGTCCTGATATGTCCCTGAGGGTGTGGGACTGAGACACCAGTCAGTATACAGATATCTCCCAGAGGGAGAAGGACTGAGAGGCACCAGTCAGTGTACAGATATATCCCTGAGGGAAATGGACTGAGGCGAGTCAGTGCACAGATATCTCCCTGAGAGACTGAGTGACTGATAGAATTCAGTCACTGTACAGATATCTCTCTCAAGGAAAGGGATAGGGAGACACCAGTCAGTGAACAGATATAACCCGGAGGGAGAGGGACTGAGAGACACAAGTCACTTCACAGATATCTCCCTGAGAGGGAGCAACTGAGAGACGCCAGTCAGTGTACAGATGTCTCCCTGAATGAGAGGGACTGAGAGACTCAAGTCAGTGTACAGATATCTCCATGAGAGTGAAGGATTGAGGGACACCATTCAGTGTGCAGATATCACCCTCAGAGGCAGGGAATGAGAGACACAAGTCAGTGTACAGATCTCTCCATGAGGGAGAAGGACTGAGAGATACCCGTCATAGTACATATCTATCCCTGGGCGAGAGGAACTGAGAGACACCAGTCAATGTATAGATATGTTCATGATGGAGAGCGAATAAGATACTAGTCACTGCAGCTTTCTCCCTGAGAGGGAAAGCTGCGGGACACCAGTCAGTGTACAGATATGTCGCTGTGGTAGAGGGACTGAGATATACCCGTCAGTTTTCAGATATGTCCCTGAAAGAGAAAGACAGAGAGACACAAGTCAGTGTACAGATATCTCACTGAGGGAGAGGGCACAGAATGACACTGGTCAGTGTGCAGATATCTCCGGGAAGGAGAGGGACTGAGAGACACCAATCAGTGTACAGATATCTCCCTGAGGGAGAGGGACTGAGAGACACCAGTCTGTGTGCAGATATCACTCTGAGAGGGACGGACTGTGAGATACAAGTCAGTGTACTGATATCTCCCTGAGGGAGAGGGACTGAGAGATGCAGTCAGTGTACAGATATGTCCCTCAAACAGAGGGATTGAGAGACACCAGTCAGTGTACAGATATCTCTGTGAGAGGGAGGGACTGAGAGGCACCCCTCAGTGTACAGATATCTGCCTCAGGTAGTTGGACTGAGACGCATCAGTCAGTGTACAGATGTCACTCTGAGAGGGAGGGACTGAGAGATGCAACTCAGTGTCCTGATATGTCCCTGAGGGAGAGGGACTAAGAGAGCAGTCAGTATACAGATATCTCCCTGAGGGAGAAGGAATGAGAGACACCAGTCAGTGTAAGATATGTCCCTGAGGGAAATGGACTAAGAGACCAGTGAGTGCACAGATATCTCCCTGAGGGAGAAGGACTGACAAACAGCAGTCAGTGTTCAGATATCACCGTGAGGGAGAGACAAACTGAGAGTCATCAATCAGAATGCAGATTTCTCCAGGACGGAGAGTGGACTGAGACTCACCAGTCAGTGTACAGATATCTCCCTGAGAGCTTGGGGACTTCAAGACACCAGTCAGTATACAGATATCTCCCTGATGGAGAGGGATTAACAGACACCAGGCAGTGAACAGATATCTCCCTGAGAGGGAGCGAATGAGAGAAATCAGTCAGTGTATAGATATCTGCCTGAGGGTGAGGGACTGAGAGACACCAGTCAGTGTACAGACATCACCCTGAGAGGGAGGTACAGAGAGACACCAGTCAGTGTACAGATATCTCCCTGAGAGGGAAAGCTGCGGGACACCAGTCAGTGTACAGATATGTCGCTGTGGTAGAGGGACTGAGATATACCAGTCAGTGTACAGATATGTCCCTGAGAGAGAGGGACTGAGAGACACCGGTGAGTGTGCAGATATCTCCCTGAGGGAGAGGAACTGGGAGACATCATTCAGTGTACAGATGTGTCCTGACGCCGAGCGACTGAGAGACAACAATCAGTGTACAGATATCTCCCTGAGGGAGAGGGACTGAGAGAAATAAGTAAGTGTACAGATATCGCCATGAGATTGAGGGATTGAGAGACACCAGTCAGAGTACAGATATCACCCTCAGAGGCAGGGAATGAGAGATACCCGTCAGATATCTCCCTGAGGGAGAGGGACTGAGAGACAGCAGTCAGTGTACAGATATCTCCCTGAGAGACAGAGAGACTGAGAGACATCAGTCAGAATGCAGATATCTCCCTGATAGATAGTGGACTGAGAGTCACCAGTCAGTGTACAGATATCTCCCTGAGAGATTGGAGACTTAGAGACACCAGTCAGTATACATATATATCCCTGACGGAGAGGGATTGAGAGACAGCAGTCAGTATAGAGCTATCTCCCTGAAGGAGAGGGACTACAAGACATCAGTGAGTGTACAGATATCTTCCTGAGTGTGAGGGACTGAGAGACACCAGTCCGTGTACAGATATGTCCATGGGGGAAAGGGACTGAGAGACACCAATCAGGGAACAGAAATGTCCCTGACGCACAGGAACTGCGAGACCAGCCAGTGTACCGATATCTCCCTGAGAGACAGAGAGACTGAGAGATATCAGTATACAAATATCTTCCTGAGGGAGAGTGACTGAGAGACACCAGTCAGTGTACTGATATCACCACGAGGGAGCGGGACTGAAAGACAACAGTCAGTGAACAGATATCCCCCTGAGGGAGAGGAACTGAGAAATACCAGTGAGAGTGCAGATATCTACCTGAGGAAGAGGGACTGAGAGATACCAGTCAGTTTTCAGATATGTCCCTGAAAGAGAAAAACTGAGAGACACAAGTCAGTGTACAGATATCTCACTGAGGGAGAGGGCACAGAATGACACTGGTCAGTGTACGGATATCTCCGAGAAGGAGAGGGACTGAGAGACACCAATCAGTGTACAGATATCTCTCTGAGGTAGAGGGACTGAGAGACACCAGTCAGTATACAGATATCACTCTGAGAGGGAGGGACTGAGAGATACAAGTCAGTGTACTGATATCTCCCTGAGGGAGAGGGACTGAGAGATACAGTCAGTGTACAGATATGTCCCTCAAACAGAGGGACTGAGAGACACCAGTCAGTGTACAGATGTCATCCTGAGGGAGAGGGACTGAGAGACATCAGTCAGTTTACAGATATTTCCCTAAGAGGCAGCAACTGGGTGACGCCAGTCAGTGTACAGATGTCTCCCTGAGGGAGAGGAATTGACAGATAGCAGTCAGTGTACAGATATCACCCTGAGAGAGTCGCACTGAGAGAGACCAGTCATTGTACAGATATATCCCTGAGGGAGAGGGACTGAGAGATACCAGTCAGTGTAAAGATATCATCCTGAGGAAGAGAGACTCAGAGACACCAGTCAGTGTACAGATAACTCACTGAGGGAGAGGAACTGACAGACAGCAGTAAGTGTACAGATATCACCCTGAGAGGGTGGTACTGAGAGAGACCAGTCAGTGTACAGATATCTCCCTGAGGGAGAGGAACTGAGAGACACCAGTCAGTGTATAGATATCTCACTGAGGGAGAGGGAATGAGAGACACCAGTCAGTGTACTGATATCACCCTGAGAGGAAGGTACTGAGAGACACCAGTCAGTGTATACATATATCCCTGAGGGAGTGGGACTGAGAGACACCAGTCAGCGCAAAGATATCACCATGTGAGGCAGAGAATGAGAGACACAAGTCCATGTACAGATATATAATTTGCGGAGAGGGACTGAGAGATACCCGTCAGTGTACATATATATCTCCGTTCGGAATAGGAACTGAGAGACACCAATCAGTGAACAGATATCTTCCAGAGGGAGAGGGACTGAGAGGCACCAGTCAGTTTACCGATATCTCCTTGAGAGGGAGTTACTGAGAGGGACCAGTCAGTGTACAGATATCTCCCTGATTTGGAGGTACTAAGAGAGAACAGTCAGTGTATAGATATCTCCGTGAGGGAGAGGGACTGAGAGACACCAGGGAGTGTACAGATATCTCCCTGAGAGACAGAGAGACTGAGAGACATCAGTCAGAGGACAGATATCTCCTTGAGGGAGAGGGACTGAGAGACACCAGTCAGTGCACAGATATCTCCCGGAGTGAGTGGGACTGAGAAGCACCAGTCAGTGTACAGATATTTCCCTGAGGGAAATGGACTGAGAGACCAGTTAGTGCACAGATATATCCCTGAGAGAGAGAGAGACTGAGAGAGATCAGTCAGTGTACCGATATCTCCCTTAGGTAGCGGGATTGAGAGACACCAGTCAGTGGACAGATATCACCCTGAGGGAGAGGGACTGAGATACAACAGTCAGTGTACTGATATCTCCCTGAGAGCGAGCAACTGAGAGACTCCAGTCAGTGTGCAGATATCACCCTGAGAGGGAGGTACTGAGAGACTCCAGTCAGCGTACAGATATCACCCTGAGAGGGAGGTACTGAGAGACACCAGTCAGTGTACAGATATCTCACTGAGAAATTGGGGAATTCGAGACACCAGTCAGTGAACAGATATCACCCTGAGAGAGAGAAACTGAGAGATACAAGTCAGTGTACAGATATGACGCTGAAGGGAAGGGACTAAGAGTCCCAAGTCCGTGTACAGATGATTCCGTAAGAGAAAGGGACTTTGAGACACCAGTCAGTGCGCAGATATGTCCCTGAGGGAGAGGCACTGAGAGGCACAAGTCAATTTACAGATATTACCCTCAGAAGCAGAGAATGAGAGACACCAGTCCGTGAACAGATATCTAATTGATGGAGAGAGACTGAGAGATACCCGTCAGTGTATATAAATCTTTGGTAGGGAGAGGAACTGAGAGACACCAATCAGTGAACAGATATCCTCCAGAGGGAGAGGGACTGAGAGGCATCAGTCAGTTTACTGATATCTCCCTGAGAGGGAGGGACTGAGAGACACCAGTCGGTGTACAGATATCTCCCGGAGGGAAAGGGTCTGAGAGACACCAGTCAGTGTACAGATATCACCCTGAGAGGGAGGTACTGAGAGACACCAGTCAGTGTATAGATATCACCTGACGGAGAGAGACTGAGAGAGACCAGTCACCGCAAAGATATCTCCCTGTGAGGCAGAGAATGAGAGACACCAGTCTGTGTACAGATATCTCATTGATGGAGAGGGACTGAGAGATTTCCATCAGTGTACATATATATCCGTTAGCGAGAAGAACTGAGAGACACCAATCCGTGAACAGATATCTGCCAGAGGGAGAGGGACTGAGAGGCACCAGAAGTGTTCTGATAGCTCCCAGGGAGGGAGGGACTGAGGGAAACCAGACAGTGGGCAGATATCTCCCTGAGAGGGAGTTACTGAGAGGCACCAGTCAGTGTACAGATATCTCCCTGAGTTGAAGGTACTGAGCGAGACCAGTCAGTATATAGATATCTCCCTGAGGGAGAGGGACTGAGATACACCAGGCAGTGTACAGATATCTCCCTGAGAGAAAGAGAGACTGAGAGACATCAGTCAGTGTACAGATATCTTCCTGAGGGAGAGGGTCTGAGAGACCACTCAGTTTAAAGCTATCTCCCAGAGGGAGAAGGACTGAGAGACACCAGTCAGTGTACAGTTATTTCCCTGTGGGAAATGGACTGAGAGACCAGTCAGTGCACAGATATATCCCTGAGAGACAGAGAGACTGAGAGAGATCAGTCAGTGTACCGATATCTCCCTTAGTGAGAGGGATTGAGAGACACCAGTCAGTGTACAGATATCACCCTGAGGGAGGGGGACTGAGAGACAACAGTCAGTGTACTGATATCTCCCTACGAGGGAGCAACTGAGAGACGCCAGTCAGTGTACAGATATCACCCTGAGAGGGAGGTACTGAGAGACACCAGTCAGTGTACCGATATCACCCTGAGAGGGAAGGAATGAGAGACACCAGTCAGTGTACAGATATCTCACTGAGAATTTGGGGAATTCCAGACACCAGTCAGTGAACATATATCACCTGAGAGGGAGGAACTGAAAGATACAAGTCAGTGTACGGATATGTCCCAGAGGAGAAGGGATTAAGAGTCCCCAGTCCGTGTACAGATGTGTCCGTGAGAGAGATGGATTTTCAAACACCAGTCAGTGTGCAGATATTTCCCTGAGGGAGAGTCACTGAGAGGCAAAAGTCAATGTACAGATATCTCCATGAGAGTGAGGGATTGAGATAAACCAGTTATTGTACAGATATCACCCTTAGAGGCAGGGAATTAGAGTCAGCAGTCAGTGTACAGATATCGCAATGATGGAGATTCATTGAGATCTACCCTTCAGTGTACATATATATCGCTGAGGGAGAGCAATTGACAGACAACAGTCAATGTACAGACATGTCCATAAGGGAGAGAAACTGAGAGACAGCAGTCAGTTTAATGATATCTCCCTGAGGGAGAGGGACTGAGAGACACCAATCAGTGTGCAGATGTCATCCTGAGAGAGAAGGACTGAGAGACACCAGTCAGTTTACAGATAACTCCCGAAGAGGGAGCAACTGGGAGACGCCAGTCAGTGTACAGATGTCTCCCTGAGGGAGAAGAACTGACAGACAGCAGTCAGTGTACAGATATCACCCTGAGAGAGTGGTACTGAAGGAGACCAGTCAGTGTACAGATATCTCCCTGAGGGAGAGGGAATATGAGACACCAGTCAGTGTACAGATATCTCCCTGAGGGAGAGGGACTGAGAGATACCAGTCAGTGTATAGATATCTCCCTGAGGGAGAGGGAATGAGAGACACCAGTCAGTGTACAGATATCTCCCTGAGGGAGAGGGGAATGAGAGACATCAGTGTGAAGAGAGATATCTCCATGAGGGAGAGGGACTGAGATACAGAAGTCAGTGTACAGAAGTGTCCCTGAGGAACAGTGAACTGAGAGACACCAATCAGTGAACAGATATATGCCAGAGGGATAGGGACTGAGGGGCACCAGAAGTGTTCCGATATCTCCCAGGGAGCAAGGGACTGAGAGAAACCAGCCAGTGTACAGATATCTCCATGATTTGGATGTACTGAACTAGACCAGTCAGTATATAGATATCTCCCTGAGGGAGAGGGACTGAGATACACCAGACAGTGTACAGATATCTCGCTGAGAGACAGAGAGACTGAGAGACATCAATCAGATCACAGATATCTCCTTGAGGGAGAGGGACTGAGAGACACCAGTCAGTGCACAGATATCTCCCGGAGGGAGTGGGACCGAGAAGCACCAGTCAGTGTACAGATATCTTCCTGAGGGAGAGGCACTGAGAGACTTCACAGTTTAAAGATATATCCCAGAGGGAGATGGACTGCGAGACACCAGTCAGTGCACAGATATATCGCTGAGAGACAGAGAGACTGAGAGACTTCAGTCAGTGTACCGATATCTCCTTTAGGGAGACGGATTGAGAGACACCAGTCAGTATACAGATATCTCCCTGAGAGGGAGCAACTGAGAGACACCAGTCAGTGTACAGATTTCTCCCTGAAAGGGAGGGACTGAGAGACACCAGTCAGTGTACAGATATGATCATGAGGGAGGGAGACTGAGAGACACCAATCAGTGTACAGATATCATCCTGAGGGAGAGGGACTGAGAGACAGCAGTCAGTGTACAGATATCACCCAGAGAGGGTGGTACTGAGAGACACCAGTCATTGTATAGATATCTCCATGAGGGAGAGGGAATGAGAGACACCAGCCAGTGTACAGATATCTCACGGAGGGAGAGGGGACTGAGAGACATCAGCCTGAGGACAGATATCTTCCTGAGAGGGAGGTACTAAGAGACACCAGTCAGTATATAGATATCTCCCTGTGTGAGAGGGACTGAGAGACACCAGTCAGCGCAAAGATATCTCCCTGTGAGGCAGAGAATGAGAGAGTCCAGTTCGTGAACAGATATCTCATTGATGGAGAGGGACTGAGAGATACCCGTCAGTGTACATATATGTCCGTTAGTAAAAGGAACTGAGAGGAACTAATCAGTGAACAGATATCTGCCAGAGGGAGAGGGACTGACAGGCAACAGTCAGTGTACCGATATCTCCCAGGGAACAAGGGCCTGAGAGACACCAGTCAGTGTACAGATATCTCCCTGAGTTAGAGGGACTGAGAGACACCATTCAGCGTACATATATCTCCCTGAGGGAGAGGGACTGAGAGATACCAGTCAGTGTACAGATATCTCCCTGAGAGGGAGGGACTGAGGCACACCTAACAGTGTACCGATATCTCCCTGATGGAGATGGACTGAGAGATACCCGTCAGTGTACATATATATCCCTGAGGGAGAGGAACTGAGAGACATCAGTCAATGTATAGACATGTCCATAAGAGAGAGCGACTGAGAGACACCAGTCAGTTTACTGATATCTCCCTGAGAGGGAGGGACTGAGAGACACCAGTCAGTGTACAGATATCTCCCTGAGGGAGAGAGACTGAGAGACACCAGTTAGTGTACAGATATCTCCCTGAGAGTGAGTAACTGGGAGACGCAAGTCAGCGTACTGATGTCTCCCTGAGGGAGAGGAACTGACAGACAGCAGTCAGTGTACAGATATCACACTGAGAGGGTGGTACTGAGAGATACCAGTCAATGTACATATATGTCCGTTAGGGAGAGGAATTGAGAGACACCAATCAGTGAACAGATATCTGCCAGGGGGAGAGGAACTGAGAGGCAACAGTCATTGTACCGATGTCTCCAAGGGAGGGAGGGCCTGAGAGACACCAGCCAGTGTAAAGTTATCTCCCTGAGAGGGAGTTACTGAGAGGCACCAGTCAGTGGGCAGATATCTCCCTGAGCGGGAGTTACTGAGAGGCACCAGTCAGTGTACAGATATCTCCCTGAGAGAGAGGGACTGAGAGACACCAGTCAATGTACAGATATCACCCTGAGAGGGAGGGACTGAAGCACACCAAACAGTGTACCGATATGTCGCTGAGGGAGAGGGACTGAGAGATACAAGTCCGTGTACAGATATATCCGTGAGAGTGAGAGGGACTTTGAGACACCAGTCAATGAACAGATATCTCCCTGAGGGGAAGGACCGAGAGACACCATTCATTGTACAGATATCTCCCTGAGGAACAGAGAGACTGAGAGACATCCGCCAGAGTGCAGATATCTCCCTGAGGGAGAGGGACTGAGAGACACCAGTCGGAGTA
The DNA here is from genome assembly GCF_044704955.1 of Pristiophorus japonicus. Taxonomy (NCBI): domain Eukaryota; kingdom Metazoa; phylum Chordata; class Chondrichthyes; family Pristiophoridae; genus Pristiophorus; species Pristiophorus japonicus. The sequence goes on from NW_027252680.1 coordinate 818,048, forward strand.
CAAATATCTCCCTGATGGAGATTGGACTGAAAGACACCAGTCAGTGTACAGATATCTACGTGAGAGATTGGGGACTTCGAGACACCATTCAGTATACAGATACATCCGTGAGGGAGAGAGGACAGAATGACACGTGTCAGTGTACAGATATCTCCCTGAGGGAGAGGGACTGAGAGACAGCAGTCAGTGTACAGCTATCTCCCTGAAGGAGAGGGACTGGAAGACATCAGTGAGTGTACAGATTTATTCCCGAGAGGGAGGGACTGCGAGACACCAGTCAGTGTACATATATCACTCTGAGATAGAGGGACTGAGAGATACACGTCAGTGTACTGATATGTCCCTGAGGGAGAGGGACGGAGAGACACCAGTCAGTGTACAGATATGTGCCTGAAAGAGAGGGACTGAGAGATACCAGTCAGTGTCCCGATATCACCCTGAGGGAGTTGGACTGAGAAGCACCAGGCAGTGTACAGTTCTGCGGCAGTGGGACCAGTACAAACCAGACGGTCTGCAACTGGGCAGGACCGGAACCAAAGTCCTCGGGGGAGTGTTTGCTTGTGCTGTTGGGGAGGAGTTAAACTAATAGGGCAGGGGGATGGGAACCAATGCAGGGAGACAAAGGGAAACAAAAAGGAGACAAAAGCAAAAGACAGAAAGGAGATGAGGAAAAGTGGAGGACAGAGAAACGCAAGGCAAAGAACTAAAAGGGCCACTCTACAGAAAAATTCTAAAAGGACAAAGGTTGTTAACAAAAAAAGCCTGAAGGCTTTGTGTCATAATGCAAGGAGTATCCGTAATAAGGTGGATGAATTAACTGTGCAAATAGATGTTAACAAATATGATGTGATTGCGATTACGGAGACGTGGCTACAGGATGATCAGGGCTGGGAACTCAACATCCAGGGGTATTCAACATTCAGGAAGGATAGAATAAAAGGAAAAAGAGGTGGTTTAGCATTGCTGGTTAAAGGGGAGATTAATGCAATAGTTAGGAAGGACATTAGCTTGGATGATGTGGAATCTATATGGTAGAGCTGCAGAACACCAAAGGGCAAAAAACGTTAGTGGGAGTTGTGTACAGACCTCCAAACAGTAGTAGTGATGTTCGGAAGGGCATCAAACAGGAAATTAGGGGTGCATGCAATAACGGTGCAGCAGTTATAATGGGTGACTTTAATATGCATAAAGATTGGGCTAACCAAACTGGAAGCAATACGGTGCAGATTGATTTCCTGGAGTGCATAAGGGATGGTTTTCTGGACCAATATGTCGAGGAACCAACTAGGGCGGAGGCCATCTTAGACTGGGTGTTGTGCAATGAGAGAGGATTAATTAGCAATCTCGTTGTGCGAGGCCACTTGGGGAAGAGTGACCATAATATGGTGGAATTCTGCATTAGGATGGAGAACGAAACAGTTAATTCAGAGACCATGGTCCAGAACTTAAAGAAGGGTGACTTTGAAGGAATGAGGTATGAATTGGCAAGGATAGATTGGCGAATGAAACTTAAGGGGTTGACTGTGGATGGGCAATGGCAGACATTTAGAGACCGCATGGATGAACTACAACAATTGTACATTCCTGTCTGACGTAAAAATAAGAAAGGGAAGGTGGCTCAACCGTGGCTATCAAGGGAAATCAGGGATAGTATTAAAGCCAAGGAAGTGGCATACAAATTGGCCAGAAATAGCAGCGAACCGGGGGAGTGAGAGAAATTTAGAACTCAGCAGAGGAAGACAAAGGGCAGGAAAAATGGAGTACGAGAAGAAGCTTGCAGCGAACATTAAGACGGATTGCACAAGTTTCTATAGCTATGTAAAGAGAAAAAGGTTAGTAAAGACAAACGTAGGTACTCTGCAGTCAGAAACAGGGGAAGTAATATCGGGGAACAAAGAAATGGCGGACCAATTTGGTTCGGTATTCACAAAGGAGGACACCAACAACCTTCCAGATATAAAAGGGGTCAGAGGGTCTAGTAAGGAGGAGGAACTGAGGGAATCGTTATTTGTCAGGAAATTGTGTTGGGGAAATTGATGGGATTGAAGGCCGATAAATCCCCAGGGCCTGATGGACTGCATCCCAGAGTACTTAAGGAGGTGGCCTTGGAAATAGCGGATGCATTGACAGTAATTTTCCAACATTCCATTGACTCTGGATCAGTTCCTATCGAGTGGAGGGTCGCCAATGTAACCCCACTTTTTACAAAAGGAGGGAGAGAGAAAACAGGGAATTATAGACAAGTCAGCCTGACATGGGTAGTGGATAAGATGATGGAATCAATTATTAAGGATGTCATAGCAGCGCATTTGGAAATAGATGAAATGATAGGTCCAAGTCAGCATGGATTTGTGATAGGGAAATCATGCTTAACAAATCTTCTGGAATTATTTGAGGATGTTTTCAGTAGAGTGGACAAGGGAGAACCATTGATGTGGTATATTTGTACTTTCAGAAGGCTTTCGACAAGGTCCCACACAAGAGATTAATGTGCAACGTTAATACACATGGGATTGGGGGTAGTGTGCTGACATGGTTTGAGAACTGGTTGTCTGACAGGAAGCAAAGTGTAGGAGTAAATGGGGACTTTTCAGAATGGCAGGCGGTGACTCGTGGGGTACCGCAAGGTTCTGTGCTGGGACCCCAGCTGTTTTCATTGTACATTAATGATTTAGACGAGGGGATTAAATGTAGTATCTCCAAATTTGCGGATGACACTAAGTTGGGTGGCAGTGTGAGCTGCGAGGAGGATGCTATGAGGCTGCAGAGCGACTAAGATAGGTTAGGTGAGTGGGCAAATGCATGGCAGATGAAGTATAATGTGGATAAGTGTGAAGTTATCCACTTTGGTGGTAACAACAGAGAGACAGACTATTATCTGAATGGTGACAGATTAGGAAAAGGGGAAGTGCAACGAGACCTGGGTGTCATGGTACATCAGTCATTGAAGGTTGGCATGCAGGTCCAGCAGGCGGTTAAGAAAGCAAATGGCATGTTGGCCTTCATAGCGAGGGGATTTGAGTACAGGGGCAGGGATGTGTTGCTACAGTTGTACAGGGCCTTGGTGAGGCCACATCTGGAGTGTTGTGTACAGATTTGGTCTCCTAACTTGAGGAAGGACATTCTTGCTATTGAGGGAGTGCAGCGAAGGTTCACCAGACTGATTCCCAGGATGGCGGGACTAAACTATCAACAAAGACTGGATCAACTGGGCTTGTATTCACTGGAGTTCAGAAGAATAAGAGGGGACCTCATAGAAACGATTACAATTCTGATGGGTTTAGACAGGTTAGATGCAGGAAGAATGTTCCCAATGTTGGGGAAGTCCAGAATCAGTGGTCACAGTCTAAGGATAATGGGTAAGCCATTTAGGACCGAGATGAGGAGAAAATTCTTCACTCAGAGAATGGTGAACCTGTGGAATTCTCTACCACAGAAAGTTGAGAAGGCCAATTCACTAAATTTATTCAAAAAGGAGTTAGATGTAATCATTACTACGAGAGGGAATCAAGGGTTATGGCGAGAAAGCAGGATTGGGGTACTGAAGTTACATTTTCAGCAATTAACTCATTGAATGGCGGTGCAGGCTAGAAGGTCCGAATAGCCTACTCCTGCACCAATGTTCTATGTTTCTGTGTCCCTGAGGGAGTGGGACTGAGAAGCACAAGTCAGTGTACAGATATCTCTCTTCGGAAGAGGGATTGAGAGACACCAGTCAGTGCACAGATATCTCCCTGAGAGGGTGGCAACTGAGAGACGCCAGTCAGTGTGCAGATTTCTCCCTGAGGGAGAGGGACTGACAGACAGCAGTCAGTGTACAGATATCACCTTGAGAGGGAGGGACTGAGGGAAACCGTTCCCTGTATAGATATCTCCCTGAGAGATTGGGGACTTAGAGACACCAGTCAGTGTACAGATATATCCCTGAGGGAGAGGGACTGATGACAACAGTCAGTTTACAGCTATCTCCCTGAAGGAGAGGTACTGAGAGACGAAAGTTAGTGTACAGATATCACTCTGAGAGTGAGCGACTGAGAGAAACAAGTCAGTATACAGATATGTCCTTGAGGGAGGGGGACTGATAGATGCCAGTCAGTGTACATATGTGTCCGTGAAAGAGAGGGACTGAGAGACACCAGTCAATGTACAGATATGACCATGAGGGTGAGCGACCGAGAGACACCAGTCAGTTTACTGATATCTCCCTGAGAGGGAGGGACTGAGAGACACCATTCAGTGTACAAATATGTCCCTGAGGGACAGGCACTGCGATACCAGCCAGTGTACAGATATCTCCCTGAGAGGGAGGGACTGAGAGACGCCAGTCAGTGTACAGATATCTGCCTGAGGGAGAGGGCCTGAGAGAGAGCAGTCAGTGTACAGACATCACCCTGAGAGGGAAATACTGAGAGGCACCAGTCAGTGTACAGATATGTCGCTGGGGGAAAGGGACTGAGAGACACCAGTCAGTGTACAGATATGTCCCTGAGAGAGATGCACTGAGAGACACCGTTCAGTGCACAGATATTTCCCTGGGGAAGAGGGACTGACTGACCAGTCAGTGTAGAGATATCTGCCTGAGAGACAGAGAGACTGAGAGACATCAGTCAGAGGACAGATATCTCACTGAGGGAGAGTGGACTGAGAGACACCAGTTAGTGAACAGATACCTCCCTGAAAGAGAGGGACTGAGAGACGCCAGTGGGTGTACAGATATCTGCCTGAGGGAGAGGGACTGAGAGACACCAGTCAGTGTACAGACATCACCCTGAGAGGGAAGTACTGAGAGATACCAGTCAGTGTACAGATATCTCGCTGAGGGACAACGACTGAGGGACACCAGTCAGTGTACAGATATCACTCTGAGAGCGAGGGCTGAGAGACACCAGTCAGTGTACAGATATGTCGCTGGGGTTGAGTGACAGAGATATACCAGTCAGTGTACAGATATGTCCCTGAGAGAGAGGGTCTGAGAGACACCGGTCAGTGTACAGATATCCCCCTGGAGGAGAGAGTCTGAGAGACAACATTCAGTGTACAAATGTGTCCTGAGGGCGAGGGACTGAGGGACAACAGTCAGCGTACAGATATCTCCCTGAGAGGGAGTGACTGAGAGATACCGGTCAGTTTACTGATATCTCTCTGAGAGGGATGGACTGAGAGACACCAGTCAGTGTACAGCTATGTCCCTGTGGGTGAGGGACTGAGCGACACCAGACAGTGTACAGATATCTCCCTGAGGGAGAGGGACTGAGAGGCGCCAGTCAGTACACAGATATATCCCTGAGGGAGAGGGACTGAGAGACACCAGTCAGTGAAGAGATAACTGCCTGAGAGACAGAGAGTGAGATATCAGTCAGTGAACAGATATCCTCCTGAGGGAGAGGGACTGAGAGATACCAGTCAGTGTACAGATACCAACTTGAGGGAGAGGGACTGAGAGACTCCAGTCAGTGTACAGATATCACCCTGAGAGGGAGGGACTGTGAGAAACCAGTCAGAATAAAGATAACTCCCTGAGAGACAGAGAGACTGAGAGACATCAGTCAGAGGACAGATATCTCCCTGAGGGAGAGGGACTGAGCGACAGCATTCAGTGCACAGATGTGTCCTGAGGGCGAGGGACTGAGATAAAACAGTCAGTGTACAGATATCTACCTGAGGGAGAGGAACTGAGAGACACAAGTCAATGTACAGATATATCCCTGATGGAAATGGACTGAGAGATATCCGTCAATGTACAGATATGTCCATGAGGGAGAGCAACTGAGAGACACCAGTCAGTTTACTGATATCTCCTTGAGAGGGAGGTACTGAGAGGCATCAGTCAGTGTACAGATATGTCCCTGCGAGACTGGGAATGAGAGACCAGTCAGTGACAGATATCTCCCTGAGGGAGAGGGACTGAGAGACAGCAGTCAGTGAACAGATATCTCCCTGAGGGATAGGCACTGCGAGACCAACCAGTGTACCGATATCTCCCTGAGAGATATCAGTCAGTGTACAGATATCTTCCTGAGGGAGAGAGACTGAGAGACACCAGTCAGTGTACAGATATCACCGTGAAAAATAGAGAGAATGAGAGACATCAGTCAATGTACAGACATGTCGCTGGGGGAAAGGAACTGAGAGACACCAGTCGGTGTACAGATATCTCCCTGAGGGAGAGTGGACTGAGAGACACCAGTTAGTGAAAAGATACCTCCCTGAGAGGGAGGGACTGAGAGACGCTAGTCAGTGTACAGATATCTGCCTGAGGGAGAGGGACTGAGAGACACCAGTCAGTGTACTTACATCACCCTGAGAAGGAGGTATTGAGAGACACCAGTCACTGTACAGATATCTCTCTGAGGGACAGGGACTGAGGGACACCAGTTAGTGTGCAGATATAATTCTGAGAGCGAGGGCTGAGAGACACCAGTCAGTGTACAGATATGTCCCTGAGAGAGAGGGTCTGAGAGACACCGATCAGTGTACAGATATCTCTCTGGGGGAGAGGGTCTGAGAGACAACATTCAGTGTAGAAATGTGTCCTGAGGGCGAGGGACTGAGAGACAACAGTCAGTGTACAGATATCACCCAGAGAGGGAGGTACTGAGAGAGACCAGTCAGTGTGTAGATATCTCCCTGAGGGAGAGGGACGAAGAGACATCAGTCAGTGTACAGATGTCTCCCTGAGTGAGAGTGGACTGAGTGAGACCAGTCAGTGTACAGATATCTCCCTGAGGGAGAGGTACTGAGAGACCCCAGTCAGTGTACAGATATCACACTGAGAAAGAGGTACTGAGAGACACCAGTCAGAGTTCAGACATCTCCGTGAGGGAGACGGATAGTGACGCACCAGTCAGTGTGCAGATATGTCGCAGAGGGAGAGGGACGAAGAGACATCAGTCAGTGTACAGATATCTCCCTGAGAGGGAGGTACTGAGAAACATCAGTCAGTGTACAGATATGTCTCTTTGAGAGAGGGACTGTGAGATACCAGTCGGTGTACAGATATTTCCTGGGAGAGAGGGACTGAGGGAGACCAGTATATGTACATATATCTTTGAGGGGGAGGCACTGAGAGACACCATTCAGTGTACAGATGTGTCCTGAGGGAGAGGGACTGAGATACAACAGTCAGTTACAGATATGTCCCTGAGGGAGAGGGTCTGAGAGGCGCCAATCAGTGTACAGATATGTCCCTGATGGATAGGCACTGCGAGACCAGCCAGTGCACAGATATCTCCCTGAGAAACATAGAGACTGAGAGATATCGTCAGTGTACAGATATCTTCCTGAGGGAGAGGTACTGAGAGACACCAGTCAGTGAACAGATATCTCCCTGAGGGAGAGTGCACTGAGAGACACCAGTCAGTGTACAGAAAATTGTCTGAGGGAGAGGGACTGAGAGACACCAGTCATTGTACAGATATCACCGTGAGAAATATAGATACTGAGAGACATCAGTCAGAGTGCAGATATCTCCCTGAGGGAGAGGAACTGAGAGACACCAGTCGGTGTACAGATATCTCCCTGAGGGAGAGTGGACTGTGAGACACGAATCAGTGTACAGATATCGTCCTGAGAGATTAGATATTTCGAGACACCAGTCCGTATACAGATATATCTCTGAGAGAGAGGCAATGAGAGACAGCAATCAGTGTACAGCTCTCTCGCTGAAGGAGAGGGACTGCAAGACATCAGTGAGTGTACAGATATCTTCCCGAGAGGAGGGACTGAGAGATACAAGTCAGTGTACAGATATCTCCCTGAGATGGAGGGACTGAGATATACAAGTCAGTGTACATATATCTCCCTGAAAGAGAGGGTCTGAGAGGCACCAGTCAGTGCACAGATATATCCGTGAGAGGGAGGGACTGAGAGACACCAGTGAGTGTACAGATATCTCCCTAAGGGAGTGGGACTGAGAAGCACCATTCAGTGTACAGATATCTCCCTGCTGGAGATGGACGAACAGACATCAGTCAGTGTACAGATACCTCCCAGAGGGAGAGGGACTGACAGACACCAGTCAGTGCACAGATATCTCCCGGAGAGGGAGCATATGAGAGACTCGATTCAGTGTACATATGTTTCCCTGAGTGAGAGGGACTGAGAGACACCATTCAGTGTGCAGATATCTCCCTGATGGAGATGGACGAAGAGACATCAGTCAGTGTACAGATATATCCCTGAGTGAGAGTGGACTGAGAGACACCAGTCAGTAAACAGATATCTCCCTGAGAGGGAAGGACTGAGAGACACCAGTCAGTGTACAGATATCACCCTGCAGGGAGGTACAAAGAAGCACCAGTCAGTGTACAGATATGTCTCTGGTGGAGAGGGACTGAGAGACAACAGTCAGTGTACAGATATGTCCCTGAGGGACAGGCACTGCGAGACCAGCCAGTGTACAGATATCTCCCTGAGAAACATAGAGACTGAGAGATATCAGTCAGTGTACAGATATCTTCCTGAGGGAGAGTGACTGAGAGACAACAGTCAGTTTACTGATATCACCCTCAGTTAGAAGGACTGAATGACACCGGTCTGTGAACAATTATCTGCATGAGGGTTAGGGATTAAGACACCAGTCAGTGCACAGATATCTCCCTGAGGAAGAGGGACTGAGGGACACCAGTAAGTGTACAGATATCTTCCTGAAAGGGAGGGACAGAGAGACACCAGTCAGTGTACAGCTACCTCTCTGATGTAGTGGGACTGAGAGACACCAGTCAGTGTTCAGATATGTCCCTGAGTGAGAGGGACAGAGAGACCAGTCTGTTTAAAGATATCTCCCTGAGAGTCAGAGAGACTGAGAGTTATCAGTCCAGTATACAGGTATCACCCTGAGAGGGAGGTACTGAGAGACACCAGTCAGTGTGTACAGATATGAAACTGAGAGGGAGCGACTGAGAGACACCAGTCAGTGTACAGATATCTCGCTGAGGGAGAGGGACTGAGAGACAACAGTCAGTGTACAGATATCACCCTGAGAGGGAGGTACTGAGAGACACCAGACAGTGTGTAGATATCTCCCTGAGGGAGAGGGACGAAGAGACATCAGTCAGTGTACAGATGTCTCCCTGAGTGAGAGTGGACTGAGTGAGACCAGTCAGTGTACAGATATCTCCCTGAGGGAGAGGTACTGAGAGACCCCAGTCAGTGTACAGATATCACACTGAGAAAGAGGTACTGAGAGACACCAGTCAGAGTTCAGACATCTCCGTGAGGGAGACGGATAGTGACGCACCAGTCAGTGTGCAGATATGTCGCAGAGGGAGAGGGACGAAGAGACATCAGTCAGTGTACAGATATCTCGCTGAGAGGGAGGTACTGAGAAACATCAGTCAGTGTACAGATATGTCTCTTTGAGAGAGGGACTGTGAGATACCAGTCGGTGTACAGATATGTCCTGGGAGAGAGGGACTGAGGGAGACCAGTATATGTACATATATCTTTGAGGGCGAGGCACTGAAAGACACCAGTCAGTGTACAGATGTGTCCTGAGGGAGAGGGACTGAGATACAACTGTCAGTTACAGATATGTCCCTGAGGGATAGGCACTGCGAGACCAGCCAGTGTACAGATATCTCCCTGAGAAACATAGAGACTGAGAGCTATCGTCAGTGTACAGATATCTTCCGGAGGGAGAGGAACTGAGAGACACCAGTCAGTGCACATATATCTCCCTGAGGGAGAGTGCACTGAGAGTCACCAGACAGTGTAAAGAAAATTGCCGGAGGGAGAGTGCACTGAGAGACACCAGTGAGTGTACAGATATCTTCCTGATGGGGAGGGACTGAGAGACACCAGTCAGTGTGCAGATATCTCACTGATGGAGATGGACGAAGAGACATCAGTCAGTGTACAGATATATTCCTGAGTGAGAGTGGACTGAGAGACACCAGTCAGTGAACAGATATCTCCCTGAGAGGGAGGTACTGAGAAACATCAGTCAGTGTACAGATATGTCGCTTTGAGAGAGGGACTGTGAGACACCAGTATATGTACAGATATCTGTCTGAGGGGGAGGCACTGAGAGACACCATTCAGTGTACAGATGTGTCCTGAGGGAGAGGGGCTGAGATACAACAGTCAGTTACAGATATGTCCCTGAGGGATAGGCACTGCGAGACCAGACAGTGTACAGATATCTCCCTGAGAAACATAGAGACTGAGAGCTATCGTCAGTGTACAGATATCTTCCGGAGGGAGAGGAACTGAGAGACACCAGTCAGTGCACATATATCTCCCTGAGGGAGAGTGCACTGAGAGTCACCAGTCAGTGTAAAGAAAATTGCCGGAGGGAGAGTGCACTGAGAGACACCAGTGAGTGTACAGATATCTTCCTGATGGGGAGGGACTGAGAGACACCAGTCAGTGTACAGATATGTCCCTGAGTGAGAGGGACAGAGAGACCAGTCTGTTTAAAGATATCTCCCTGAGAGTCAGAGAGACTGAGTGTCATCAGTCCAGTATACAGGTATCTCCCTGAGGGAGATGGACTGAGAGACAGCAGTCAGTGTACAGATATCACCCTGAGAGGGAGATACTGAGAGACACCAGTCAGTGTACAGATATCTCGCTGAGAGGGAGGTACTGAGCGACGCCAATCAGTGTACAGATAACTCGCTGAGGGAGAGGGACTGAGAGACACCAGTCAGTGTACAGATATCACCCAGAGAGGGAGGTACTGGGAGAGACCAGTCAGTGTGTAGATATCTCCCTGAGGGAGAGGGACGAAGAGACATCAGTCAGTGTACAGATATCTCCCTGAGTGAGAGTGGACTGAGAGAGACCAGTCAGTGTACAGATATCTCCATGAGGGGGGGGTACTGAGAGACCCCAGTCAGTGTACAGATATCACACTGAGAAAGAGGTAATCAGAGACACCAGTCAGAGTTCAGACATCTCCGTGAGGGAGACGGATAGTGATGCACCAGTCAGTGTGCAGATATGTCGCTGAGGGAGAGGGACGAAGAGACATCAGTCAGTGTACAGATATCTCCCTGAGAGGGAGGTACTGAGAAACATCAGTCAGTGTACAGATATGTCTCTTTGAGAGAGGGACTGTGAGACACCAGTCGGTGTACAGATATGTCCTGGGAGAGAGGGACTGAGGGAGACCTGTATATGTACATATATCTTTGAGGGCGAGGCACTGAAAGACACCAGTCAGTGTACAGGTGTGTCCTGAGGGAGAGGGACTGAGATACAACAGTCAGTTACAGATATGTCCCTGAGGGAGAGGGTCTGAGAGGCACCAATCAGTGTACATATATGTCCCTGAGGGATAGGCACTGCGAGACCAGCCAGTGTACAGATATCTCCCTGAGAAACATAGAGACTGAGATATATCGTCAGTGTACAGATATCTTCCTGAGGGAGAGGAACTGAGAGACACCAGTCAGTGAACAGATATCTCCCTGAGGGAGAGGGACTGAGAGACACCAGTCATTGTACAGATATCACCGTGAGAAATATAGATACTGAGAGACATCAGTCAGAGTGCAGATATCTCCCTGAGGGAGAGGAACTGAGAGACACCAGTCGGTGTACAGATATCTCCCTGAGGGAGAGTGGACTGTGAGACACGAGTCAGTGTACAGATATCGTCCTGAGAGATTAGATACTTCGAGCCACCAGTCCGCATACAGATATATCTCTGAGAGAGAGGGAATGAGAGACAGCAGTCAGTGTGCAGCTCTCTCCATGAAGGAGAGGGACTGCAAGACATCAGTGAGCGTACAGATATCTTCCCGAGAGGGAGGGACTGAGAGATACAAGTCAGTGTACAGATATCTCCCTGAGAGGGAGGGACTGACATATACAAGTCAGTCTACATATATCTCCCTGAAAGAGAGGGTCTGAGAGGCACCAGTCAGTGCACAGATATATCCGTGAGAAGGAAGGGACTGAGAGATACCAGTGAGTGGACAGATATCTCCCTGAGGGAGTGGGACTGAGAAGTACCATTCAGTGTACAGATATCTCCCTGCTGGAGATGGACGAAGAGACATCAGTCAGTGTACAGATACCTCCCTGCTGGAGATGGACGAAGAGACATCAGTCAGTGTACAGATACCTCCCAGAGGGAGAGGGACTGACAGACACCAGTCAGGGCACAGATATCTCCCGGAGAGGGAGCATATGAGAGACTCGATTCAGTGTACAGATGTTTCCCTGAGTGAGAGCGACTGAGAGACACTATTCAGTGTGCAGATATCTCCCTGATGGAGATGGACGAAGAGACATCAGTCAGTGTACAGATATATTCCTGAGTGAGAGAGGACTGAGAGACACCAGTCAGTAAACAGATATCTCCCTGAGAGGGAAGGACTGAGAGACACCAGTCAGTGTACAGATATCACCCTGCAGGGAGTTACAAAGAAGCACCAGTCAGTGTACAGATATGTCTCTGGTGGAGAGGGACTGAGAGACAACAGTCAGTGTATAGATATTCCCTGAGGGACAGGCACTACGAGACCAGCCAGTGTACAGATATCTCCCTGAGAAACATAGAGACTGAGAGATATCAGTCAGTGTACAGATGTCTTCCTGAGGGAGAGTGACTGAGAGACAACAGTCAGTTAACTGATATCATCCTGAGTTAGAAGGACTGAATGACACCGTTCTGTGAACAATTATCTACATGAGGGTTAGGGATTGAGACACCAGTCAGTGCACAGATATCTCCCTGAGGAAGAGGGAATGAGAGCAACCAGTAAGTGTACAGATATCTTCCTGAAAGGGAGGGACAGAGAGACACCAGTCAGTGTACAGCTACCTCTCTGATGTAGTGGGACTGAGAGACACCAGTCAGTGTACAGATATGTCCCTGAGTGAGAGGGACAGAGAGACCAGTCTGTTTAAAGATATCTCCCTGAGAGTCATAGAAACTGAGAGTTATCAGTCCAGTATACAGGTATCAACCTGAGAGGGAGGTACTGAGAGACACCAGTCAGTGTGTACAGATATCAAACTGAGAGGGAGCGACTGAGAGACAACAGTCAGTGTACAGATATCTCGCTGAGGGAGAGGGACTGAGAGACAACAGTCAGTGTGCAGATATCACCCTGAGAGGGAGGTACTGAGAGACACCAGTCAGTGTGTACAGATATCAAACTGAGAGGGAGCGACTGAGAGACACCAGACAGTGTACAGATTTGTCGCTAGGAGAGAGGGACTGAGAGACACCAGTCTGTGTACAGATATGTCCTGAGAGAGAGGGACTGAGATACAACAGTCAGTTACTGATATGTCCTTGAGGGAGAGGGTCTGAGAGGCGCCAATCAGTGTACAGATATGTCCCTGATGGATAGGCACTGCGAGACCAGCCAGTGTACAGATATCTCCCTGAGAAACATAGAGACTGAGAGATATCGTCAGTGTACAGATATCTTCCTGAGGGAGAGGAACTGAGAGACACCAGTCAGTGAACAGATATCTTCCTGAGGGAGAGTGCACTGAGAGACACCAGTCAGTGTACAGAAAATTGCCTGAGGGAGAGGGACTGAGAGACACCAATCATTGTACAGATATCACCGTGAGAAATATAGATACTGAGAGACATCAGTCAGAGTGCAGATATCTCCCTGAGGCAGAGGAACTGAGAGACACCAGTCGGTGTACAGATATCTCCCTGAGGGAGAGTGGACTGTGAGACACGAATCAGTGTACAGATATCATCCTGAGAGATTAGATACTTCGAGACACCAGTCCGTATACAGATATATCTCTGAGAGAGAGGGAATGAGAGACAGCAATCAGTGTACAGCTCTCTCGCTGAAGGAGAGGGACTGCAAGACATCAATGAGTGTACATATATCTTCCCGAGAGGGAGAGACTGAGAGATACAAGTCAGTGTACAGATATCTCCCTGAGATGGAGGGACTGAGATATACAAGTCAGTGTACATATATCTCGCTGAAAGAGAGGGTCTGAGAGGCACCAGTCAGTGCACAGATATATCCGTGAGAGGGAGGGACTGAGAGACACCAGTGAGTGTACAGATATCTCCCTAAGGGAGTGGGACTGAGAAGCACCATTCAGTGTACAGATATCTCCTTGCTGGAGATGGAAGAAGAGACATCAGTCAGTGTACAGATACCTCCCAGAGGGAGAGGGACTGACAGACACCAGTCAGTGCACAGATATCTCCCGGAGAGGGAGCATATGAGAGACTCGATTCAGTGTACAGATGTTTCCCTGAGTGAGAGGGACTGAGAGACACCATTCAGTGTGCAGATATCTCCCTGATGGAGATGGACGAAGAGACATCAGTCAGTGTATAGATATATTCCTGAGTGAGAGTGGACTGAGAGACACCAGTCAGTAAACAGATATCTCCCTGAGAGGGAAGGACTGAGAGACACCAGTCAGTGTACAGATATCACCCTGCAGGGAGGTACAAAGAAGCACCAGTCAGTGTACAGATATGTCTCTGGTGGAGAGGGACTGAGAGACAACAGTCAGTGTACAGATATGTCCCTAGGGACAGGCACTGCGAGACCAGCCAGTGTACAGATATCTCCCTGAGAAACATAGAGACTGAGAGATATCAGTCAGTGTACAGATATCTTCCTGAGGGAGAGTGACTGAGAGACAACAGTCAGTTTACTGATATCATCCTGAGTTAGAAGGACTGAATGACACCGTTCTGTGAACAATTATCTACATGAGGGTTAGGGATTGAGACACCAGTCAGTGCACAGATATCTCCCTGAGGAAGAGGGAATGAGAGCAACCAGTAAGTGTACAGATATCTTCCTGAAAGGGAGGGACAGAGAGACACCAGTCAGTGTACAGCTACCTCTCTGATGTAGTGGGACTGAGAGACACCAGTCAGTGTACAGATATGTCCCTGTGTGAGAGAGACAGAGAGACCAGTCTGTTTAAAGATATCTCCCTGAGAGTCAGAGAGACTGAGAGTTATCAGTCCAGTATACAGGTATCAACCTGAGAGGGAGGTACTGAGAGACGGCAGTCAGTGTACAGATATCACCCTGAGAGGGAGGTACTGAGAGACACCAGTCAGTGTGTACAGATATCAAACTGAGAGGGAGCGACTGAGAGACAACAGTCAGTGAACAGATATCTCGCTGACGGAGAGGGACTGAGAGACAACAGTCAGTGTACAGATATCACCCTGAGAGGGAGGTACTGAGAGACACCAGTCAGTGTGTACAGATATCAAACTGAGAGGGAGCGCCTGAGAGACACCAGTCAGTGTACAGATTTGTCGCAAGGAGAGTGGGACTGAGAGACACCAGTCTGTGTACAGATATGTCCTGAGAGAGAGGGACTGAGGGACTCCAGTCAGTGTACATATATCTCCCTGAGAGAGAGGCACTGAGAGACACATATCAGTGTTCAGATAACTCCATGAGGGAGAGGGACTGAGAGACACAAGTAAGTGAAAAGATATCTCCCTGAGAGGGAGGGACTGAGGGACTCCAGTCAGTGTACATATATCTCCCTGAGAGAGAGGCACTGAGAGACACATATCAGTGTTCAGATAACTCCATGAGGGAGAGGGACTGAAAGACACAAGTCAGTGAAAAGATATCTCCCTGAGAGGCAGGGACTGAGAGACGCCAGTCAGTGTACAGATATCTCCCTGAGGGAGAGGTACTGAGGGACCCCAGTCAGTGTACAGATATCACACTGAGAAAGCGGTACTGAGAGACACCAGTCAGAGTTCAGATATCTCCGTGAGGGAGACGGATAGTGACGCACCAGTCAGTGTACAGATATGTCGCTGAGGGATATGGACAGTGCGACCAGTCAGTGTACAGATATCTCCCTGAGAGACAGGGAGACGGGAGTCATCAGTCAGAGTACAGATATCTCCCTGAGGGAGAGGGACGAAGAGACATCAGTCAGTGTACAGATATCTACCTGAGTGAGAGTGGACTGAGAGACACCAGTCAGTGAACAGATATCTCCCTGAGAGGGAGGTACTGAGATACATCAGTCAGTGTACAGATATGTCTCTTTGAGAGAGGGACTGTGAGACATCAGTCGGTGTACAGATATGTCCTGGGAGAGAGGGACTGAGGGACACCAGTATATGTACAAATATCTGCCTGTGGGGGAGGCACTGAGAGACACCATTCAGTGTACAGATGTGTCCTGAGGGAGAGGGACTGAGATACAACAGTCAGTTACAGATATGTCCCTGAGGGAGAGGGTCTTAGAGGCGCCAATCAGTGTCCAGATATGTCCCTGAGGGATAGGCACTGCGAGACTCGCCAGTGTACAGATATCTCCCTGAGAAACATAGAGACTGAGAGATATCGTCAGTGTACAGATATCTTCCGGAGGGAGAGGAACTGAGAGACACCAGTCAGTGAACAGATATCTCCCTGAGGGAGAGTGCACTGAGAGTCACCAGTCAGTGTACAGAAAATTGCCGGACGGAGAGGGACTGAGAGACACCAGTGAGTGTTCAGATATCTTCCTGATGGGCAGGGACTGAGAGACACCAGTCAGTGTACAGATATGTCCCTGAGTGAGAGGGACAGAGAGACCAGTCTGTTTAAAGATATCTCCCTGAGAGTCAAAGAGACTGAGTGTCATCAGTCCAGTATACAGGTATCTCCCTGAGGCAGATGGACTGAGAGACAGCAGTCAGTTTAAAGATATCACCCTGAGAGGGAGGTACTGAGAGACACCAGTCAGTGTACAGATATCTCGCTGAGTGGGAGGTACTGAGCGACGCCAATCAGTTTACAGATATCTCGCTGAGGGAGAGGGACTGAGAGACACCAGTCAGTGTACAGATATCACCCTGAGACGGAGGTACTGAGAGACACCAGTCAGTGTGTACAAATATCAAACTGAGAGGGAGCGACTGAGAGACACCAGTCAGTGTACAGATTTGTCATTTGGAGAGAGGGACTGAGAGACACCAGTCTGTGTACAGATATGTCCTGAGAGAGAGGGACTGAGTGATTCCAGTCAGTGTACATATATCTCCCTGAGAGAGAGGCACTGAGGGACACATATCTGTGTTCAGATAACTCCAATGAGGGAGAGGTGCTGAAAGACACAAGTCAGTGGAAAGATATCTCCCTGAGAGGGAGGGACTGAGAGACGCCAGTCAGTGTACAGATATCTCCCTGGGGGAGAGGTACTGAGAGACCCCAGTCAGTGTACAGATATCACACTGAGAAAGAGGTACTGAGAGACACCAGTCAGAGTTCAGACATCTCCGTGAGGGAGACGGATCGTGACGCACCTGTCAGTGTACAGATATGTCGCTGAGGGAGAGTTGACAGTGCGACCAGTCAGTGTAAAGATAACTCCCTGAGAGACAGGGAGACGGGAGTCATCAGTCAGAGTACAGATATCTCCCTGAGGGAGAGGGACGAAGAGGCATCAGTCAGTTTACAGATATCGACCTGAGTGAGAGTGGACTGAGTGAGACCAGTCAGTGAACAGATATCTCCCTGAGAGAGAGGTACTGAGAAACATCAGTCAGTGTACAGATATGTCTCTTTGAGAGAGTGACTGTGAGACACCAGTCGGTGTGCAGATATGTCCTGGGAGAGAGGGACTGAGGGACACCAGTATATGTACAGATATCTGCCTGAGGGGGAGGCACTGAGAGACACCATTCAGTGTACAGATGTGTCCTGAGGGAGCGGGACTGAGATACAACAGTCAGTTACAGATATGTCCCTGAGGGAGAGGGTCTGAGAGGCGCCAATCAGTGTACAGATATGTCCCTGAGGGATAGGCACTGCGAGACCAGCCAGTGTACAGATATCTCCCTGAGAAACATAGAGACTGAGAGATATCGTCAGTGTACAGATATCTTCCGGACGGAGAGGAACTGAGAGACACCAGTCAGTGAACAGATATCTCCCTGAGGGAGAGTGCACTGAGAGACACCAGTGAGTGTACAGATATCTTCCTGATGGGGAGGGACTGAGAGACACCAGTCAGTGTACAGATATGTCCCTGAGTGAAAGGGACAGAGAGACCAGTCTGTTTAAAGATATCTCCCTGAGAGTCAGAGAGACTGAGTGTCATCAGTCCAGTATACAGGTATCTCCCTGAGGGAGATGGACTGAGAGACAGCAGTCAGTGTACAGATATCACCCTGAGAGGGAGGTACTGAGAGACACCAATCAGTGTACAGATATCTCGCTGAGAGGGAGGTACTGAGCGAAGCCAATCATTGTACAGATATCTCGCTGAGGGAGAGGGACTGAGAGACACCAGTCAGTGTACAGATATCTCCCTGAGGGAGAGGTACTGAGAGACCCCAGTCAGTGTACAAATATCACACTGAGAAGGAGGTACTGAGAGACACCAGTCAGAGTTCAGACATCTCCGTGAGGGAGACGGATAGAAACGCACCAGTCAGTGCAGAGATATGTCGCTGAGGGAGAGGGACAGTGCGACCAGTCAGTGTACAGATAGCTCCCGGAGTGAGAGTTGACTGAGATACACCAGTCAGTGTAGAGATATCTTCCTCAGAGAATGGGGACTTGCAGACACCAGTCAGTATACAGATATATCGCTGCGGGAGAGGGTACTGAATGACACCGGTCTGTGTACAGATAGCTCCCTGAGGGAGAGGGACTGAGAGACACCAGTCAATGTACAATTGTCTCCATGAGGGAGAGGAACTGAAAGACACCAGTCAGTGTACAGATATCTCCCTGAGAGACAGTGAGACAGAGAGACATCAGTCAGAGTACATATATATATCTCCCTGAGGGTGAGGGACTGAGCGACACCAGTCTGTCTACCGATATCTCCCTGAGTGGGAGGGACTGAGAGACACCAATCACTGTACAGATTTCTCCCTGTGGGAGAGGGCCTGAGAGACACCAGTCAATGTACAGATATCTCCCTGAGAGACAGAAACAGAGATACATCAGTCAGAGGACATATATAAATATCTCCCTGAGGGAGAGGGATTGAGCGACACCAGTCAGTGTCCAGATATCTCCCTGAGGAGAGCGACTGAGAGAGACCAGTCAGTGTATAGATATCTCCCTGAGTGAGAGTGGACTGAGATGCACCAGTCAGTGTACAGATATCTTCCTGAGAGAATGGGGACACCTGGACAGCAGTCTGTATACAGATATCTCGCTTCGGGAGAGGTTACTGAATGACACCGGTCTCTGTACAGATATCTTCCTGAGAGGGAGGGACTGAGAGACACCAGTCAGTGTACAGATATGACCCTGTGGGAGTGGGACTGAGAGGCACCATTCGGTGTACAGATATGTCCCTGAGGGAGTGGGACTGAGAGGCACCATTCGGTGTACAGATATGTCCCTGAGGGAGAGGGACTGAGAGACACCAGTCAGTGTACAGGTATCTCCATGAGGGAGAGGGACTGAGAGACACCAGTCAGTGTACAGATATCTCCATGAGGGAGATGGACTGAGAGATACCCGTCAGTGTACATATCTATCCCTGAGCGAGAGCAACTGAGAGACAC
>NW_027252681.1:0-22245 GCF_044704955.1 Pristiophorus japonicus
ACTTTGGAAGTCCATATATATATCCACTGCATTACCTTCATCAATCCCCTGTTACTTCATCAAAAATCGTAAGAACATAAGAAAAAGGAGCAGGAGTAGGCCATTTGGCCCTTCGAGCTTGCTCCACCATTCAATAAGATCATAGCTGATCTGATCATGGGTTCAGCTCCACTTCCCTGCCCGCTCCCCATAATGCTTTACTCCCTTATCGCTCAAAAATCTGTCGATCTCTGTCTTAAATATATTGAATGATCCAGCCTCCACAGCTCTCTGGGGCAGAGAATTCTACAGATTTATAACCCTCTGAGAGAAGAAATTCTTCCATATCTCAGTTTTAAATGGGTGACCCCTTATTCTAAAACTATACCCCGTGAGTGGAAACCTCCTCTCTGCATCTACCTTGTCGAGCCCCCTCATTATCTTAAATGTCTATATAAGATCACCTCTCATTCTTCTGAACTCCAATAAGTACAGGCCCAACCTGCTCAATCTTTCTTCATAAGTCAACCCCTTCATCGCAGGAATCAACTGAGCGAACCTTCTCTGAACTGTCTCCAATGCAAGTATATCCCTCCTTAAATAAGGAAACCAGAATGGTACGCAGTACTCTAGGCCTCACCAATACCCTGTACAATTGTAGCAGGATCTCTGCTTTTATACTCCATCCCCCTTGCAATAAAGGCCAACATTCCATTTGCCTTCCTGATTACTTGCTGTTCCTGCATACTAACTTTTTGTGTTTAATGCACAAGGATCCCCAAATGTACTGCAGCATTTTGTAATTTTTCTCCATTTAAATAATTTGCTTTTTATATTTTTTCTGCCAAATTGGATAATCTCACACTTTCCCACATTATACTCCATCTGACAAATTTTTGCCCACTCACTTAGCCTGTCTATATCACTTTCCAGATTTTTTGTGTCCTCCTCACAACTTGCTTTCCCACCCATCTTTGTAACATCAACAAACTTGGCTACATTACACTCGGTCCCTTCATCCAAGTCATTATAATAGATTGTAAATAGTTGAAGCCCCAGCACAGATCCCTGTGGCACCCCACTTGTTACTGTTTGTCAACTGGAAAATGATCCATTTATCTTGACTCTTTGTTTTCTGTTAGTTAGCCAATCCTCTATCCATGCTAATATATTACCTCCAACCCCGTGAACTTCCATCTTGTGCACCTTATCGAATGCCTTCTGGAAATCCAAATACGCCACATCCACTGGTTCCCCCTTATCCACCTTGCTCGTTACATCTTCAAAGAACTCCAGCAAATTGGTCAAACATGATTTCCCTTTCATAGAACCATGCTGACTAAATTATACTTTTCCAAATGTCCTGCTACTGCTTCCTTAATAATGGACTTCAGCATTTTCCCAATGACAGATGTTAGGCTAACTGGTCTATAGTTTCCTGCGTTCTGTCTGCTTCCTTTTTTAAATAGGGGCATTACATTTACGGTTTTCCAATCCGCTGGGACCTCCCTAGAATCCAGGGAATTTTGGTAGATTACAACCAATGCATCCACTATCTCTGCAGCCACTTCTTTTAAGACCCTAGAATGCAAGCCATCAGGGAACTTGTTCCATTATTTTACAGAGTACTTCTTCTTTAATGACAGTGATTGTTTTAAGTTCCTCCCTCCCTATAGCCCCTTGATTATCCATTATTGGGATGTTTTTAGTCTCTTCTACCATGAAGACCGATACAAAATATTTATTCAAAGTCTGTCATTTCCCTGTTCCTCATTATTAATTCCCCACTCTCATCCTCTAAGGGTCCAACATTTGCTTTAGCTACTCTCTTCCTTTTTATATACCTATAGAAACGCTTGCTATCTGTTTTTATATTTCTTGCTAGCTTACTTTCATAATCTATCTTCCTTCTCTTTATTATTGTTTTTAAAAGTTTCCCAATCCTCTGGCCTCCCACTAATCTTGGCCACTTTGTATGCCATTGTTTTCAATTTGATACCATCCTTTATTTCCTTAGTTAGCCACAGATGGTTATCCCTTCTCTTAGCGTCTTTCCTTCTCATTTTAATATATTTTTGTTGAGAGTTATGAAATATCTCGTTAAATGTCCGCCACTGCTCATCAACCGTCTTACGCTTTAATCTATTTTCCCAGTCCACTTTAGCCAACTCTGCCTTCATACCTTTGTAGTCTCCTTTATTTAAGCTTAGGGCACTGGTTTGAGAGCCAACTTTCTCGCCCTCCAACTAAATTTTAAATTCAACCATGCAAAGAATGCAATCGGGCTAGTCAGACAAATCAATGCTCGCTGTCCCTTATTAATCCATCTAAACCACAGCAGCCGATTTAACGTCTCATCCCAAAACAAATAGACTGGGTATTGTTGGTGGAAGGAAATCACTTGATGAACCAAATTACTTGTTCTGGTCAGTTTTCTTATTAGACATTAGCAATAACTTTTTTTCCAACATTTGTTGGGAGGTGATGAGAAACTAAAGCTGGAGTTAACGTGCACTCAGCGCAAACAAAGACTCGTGCCTCATGCCTTTAGTACCCTCAATTATCTCTTATGTTTTATCACCACCTTTTCATTGAAGTGCACCCAAAAACCACTCTCCGTGGGAGAAAATTTAAGATTAAAAAGTGCTTCTCTCCCCCTCACGCCCCCGCCTTGGTATTGTTCAGCTTTAATCAGACACTCATTCACATCAACATTTCCAGTTGAGGACCTTGGGTTACAGATCCACAGCTCACCAATGTCATTTGTCTGCATTGCACCACACGAATTGAAACATGAAACATTAAAAAAAGTTTTGCCTAAAGAGGTTCACCAAGACACTTGCTGTCTAGAGAGCGGGCCAATTAAAAAAAAAAAGTTACCCTAAAAATAAATATGCTTGAACTCACTCCCGGTGCCCAGAGATACTACCTTAACCCCAGGGTGTGGAGCAGACCGGGCCGAGCCTAGCAGCATAACACTGTGTTAATTAAGATGATGTGGATGTTAAAGTTCAGGTTTTCAAAACTTTATCATATAAATGGCTTGGCGCCAGTTTGCATAAGCAGACTGCACCTCTTATGAACTTTTATTCTCTGCTATACCAAGTTATTGGATATCAGGTCTAACAGTTAACTCCGATCATGGTAAGTCACTTACTGAAGAACCTGTAGGATATCCACTACATCTCCTGCAGGATATCCACTACGTCTCCTGTAGGATATGCATTACATCTCCTGTAGCATATCCACTACATCTCCTGCTGGATATCCACTAAATCCTCTGTAGGATATCCACTACATCTCCTGTAGGATATGCATTACATCTATATCCACTACATCTCCTGTAGGATATGCATTACATCCCCTGTAGGATATGCACTACATCTCCTGTAGGATATGCACTACATCTCCTGTAGGATAGCCACTATATCGTGGAAGGCAGAAAGTATTCGCAACTCTAGAATACTTTCTACAGATTGAACTACTGTCCAGATGGCTTCATAGTTTACAGGACCAGAAGCAAAGGAAAAATACTCTGCAGCACAGCTAAACATTTGCAGGACTGAAACTAGGATAGTCCATCGTTCACCTAGTGCTGGTGGAGCGGCACTAATGTGGAGTGCGTTCGACCGGAAGTGAGCTGACACCGAGCCCACGGCTTGGTGCCAGGCCTTTTCCTTACCATGCTGGGCTGCTCGGGCTCCCTCAGATCGTCGGCCGGGTTGGGCTGCTCCGGACTGCTCCCCTTGCCGCTCACTCTCATGGTAACCAGACCTCCAGCTGCTGCCCTCTGTATCCTCAACTCCCACTGCAATGCACCAGAGATCACTGCTGGGTAGGGAAACTCAATGGCATCAACCACCGAATGGAAAAGACCCCGCAGCCATCTTTGTATGGGGCACCAGAGTCGCTCTTGCTGTCCAGAGTGCGAGTTCCAGAATTGGTTGCCATGCACTGAAGCTCGCTCCTGCGGGACTGCACAAGTGGGCAGTCTGCAACATGTGATGCGCACGCACTCACGATAGTTGCGCAACTGCGCACTCTTGCAATTTAGGGGGAACAGTGGTAGAGGGCATCTCTTGCAGTGGTGACCCACCCCCCCCCCCCGCCCCGCACAAAGCTGGAGTGCCGCGTTCGAGACCCTGGGTGGCCCTTTTGTGCTGAAGCAGTTTTTTCCCTTTTTTTTTTAGGTGTGGAAGAGAATTCAGCTTTCAGAGCTGAAGACTCCCATTAGGAAATTCCTTTTAAGGTTACTTTTTTCAGAAGGCAGTTAAACTGTAAGGGCTTGAAACTGCATATTTTGGTATCATTTTGATTTTTATCATTTCAGAAACCATTGCCCTTTTAAAAAAAAAACACAATACATTGCTCAGAATCCCACAAAGCTTTGCGAAATCACAGCTTCGCTTTCAGAGGCTGCTGAAGCAGCAACACCACTTGGACATGTCACATTGGAGCCTGCTTCCGGGACCAATGCCATCAGGACGATATTACTGAGTTTTCGCTGGGCTAATGATAATTAGTTCCCAGCACAAATTTTAACCTCTGGCTGCGGTGCCACTGGCAGCTTTTGTGGTGGCCACACATTTCTAAGTCAATGAATTTGCCATCACTAACATTAGACTAACTGGTCTATGGTTACATGGGGCTAGATTTTACACTTTTGTGCAGATCACCCAAGAATGGGCGATATTTCCAGCATGGGCGGCAAAAATGGGTTTTCAGATTGCCGGCTTCTCGCCCATTCTCAAAGCCCCTAGTCTTCACTTTTGAAATTGGGCGTTACCACGAGCGATATGAAATGGGCGGTAGCGTTAAATTTCTGTGACCTTCTGTTGTAAAGTGTCGCCATCCTTAGCAACGGCATGGCAATGTTCGATTCATCAACAAGGATCATCATAACATGCGCAGAAGAGGAGAGAGAGAGGGAGCTGAGAGGGACTGAAGGCGTGAGTGGGTGTGGTGTGGCTGCTTTGGGAGGAAGGAGAGAGACTTTAGAGCTTTACAGCAAATAAGGAAATAAAAATTAGCTGTTACCAGCCAGATATTTGGCCGAATTTGGCCTATAATGGAGGGAGAGGAGGAGGCATCACAGCACGCTGTGGAGACTGATGCTTGAGAGAGCTGTGAGCTGGGAGAGGAGCACATTGGATGGCGCAAAAGACGAGGCAAATGCCTCCCTCCTGCAAGAGGTCGTGTCACGCTGGGGTGATTTGACACAGGGAGGGCATGAGAAGCCCACCCTAAAGGCCTACCAGAAAATATGGGATGAAATAGCAGAAATGGTCTCGTCGGCGACCAATGAGGTGTGTGAGGGCAACCAATGCCGCAAACGATGGAACGACCTTGTGGGATCCACAAGAGTAAGTATTACATTTATGTACATGTACTTATGTATTTATATAATTTGATTTGTAACAGTCATGAATGACTATCAGCAGATGTGAGCTCTTGCACTTTTACCGGGGAATGTTGTACTCAAAGCCTGCGGTCACGGTGCACGTCTTTAGATAAAGAATGATAATTATCATAATAATCATGATTACATCTGTCGGTTATGTGTTGTATCAGTCTCTGTGACAGTATCTAGCAATGATATCACACAATGCTCTCATGCCATGTCGTCCTATCACTTTTTACAGAAGAAGCTCTCGACGATGAGGTCCGTGCAGAGGCGAACGCGTGGGGGACCATCAGTTCCCAGCGAAATCACTGAGACGGAGGAGCGGGTGTACACACTCGTGGGGAAGCACCCCCAGATGGCCACGCAAGGATCTGCAGACCCTGAAGTGATGCGACGTGAGTAAAGTTTACACCATTATGTTGGGGTAAAAAGGAGGCTTCTCTCCCTCAAGGTGGACTAACTGATATAGTTAATCGACACCTCACCCAGCTTTCCACTGTATAATGACCACAGAAGTAAACAAACAAAACCTCAGGTTTGCCGGTTTTATTACGAGCAGTGCATGGGAAGGTTCAGTCGTGGAACCTCCGAAATACAAGATGTTTCAAGTGCAATTTATACAGGTTTTGGAGAGGAGCACCCTCCTACAATAGGTCTAATGCTATCAGCGAAGTTACATTGATTTGTCGACTCTTATCAAATTGTCTCTGAGTGGTATTTGCAATTGCCCATCTTCTATGGTGTTGCTCCATGACTTGCACTTTGCCACAGTATAATACCTAACCTGGCTTCCTTATCTCCTCCTCAGAGGCTTCTGATCAACAACTGCTGGTTTTGCAGTTTAAGTATTAAAGAGGTTACAGATTCAGTTTAATGTATTATACATTTGTGCTATACCTACATAAGCAAATGTTACATACATAGGCACTTATACAGACCCTCCTAATACTGATAAGTTCACTACCTTCATCATAATTCTGACCACCTATTTGCAACTCTTACAATTTAACCCTTACAATTGCGTGATGTAAAGTCAATAGATGTCACACTCACTCATACCCGAACAATCATATATGATAGATGATTTCTAAAATTGTCCTAGAAATAATGCTGGCCTGATGAAAATCATTGCAATCCAGAATGTGTTGATGGTCATAAAATGTGATGTCTGTGATCTTGATAGCGGTGGTGATTTTGTCGTGCATATGCTGTGTGTAGCGCTGGACTCACCTTGTGACCCTAGCACCCCATTCTCCTCTAATAACCTCTCTTGTGTTTTGCAGCTCAGCCAGCAGCGCAGTCCCAGGCAAGACCACAGAGGACAGAAGGTGGGGGCGCGGGGCCGGACTCGGCGGACGATCCTACATCTGCTGAGGAGGTCCGATTCTCGCCGATCAATCCGCTGGGTCTGTTCTCCACGGATGAGAGCGCGGACTTCGAGGAACCTGCATTGCCACGCTCCAGAAGCCATTCCACCCCAAGGCCATCTAGTGCTCCTCTGGTCATTCCTGCCTTCACTCTGGAGGTACCGGCCCCAAGCACCTCGCCACAGGGCACCCTATTTGTCCCCAGGTCGGCGCCGACCCCGCGGAGGTTTCGTGGACGCAGCAGGTCTGGTCCACAAGCATGACATGAGAGCGGAGAGATGGTAGACTTGTCCAGGAGGACTGTAGACATTGGTGACCAGCTCCTCGATGCATTGGGGGCATATCCCGACAGCTGGCCACCATGACTGATTACGTTCCGAGGATGGCGGAGGCCCTGGAGGCGATAGCCAGGAACAATGCTGGCACAGGCCTCCCAGTGGTCCCAGAGCACGGCACTCCACCCCTAGGTTCCACACCACCACTGCGAATAACAGAAGAGAGACAGGACCAAGATCCTGCTTCTAGATCAGAGAATATTCCCCCATCAGCAACCCCCCGCTCCCATACCCGTGCAATCACTGCCTCTATCTTCATCTCCTCCAATGAGGCACCACCTGAGGATCTCTTCGGCCAGGCGGCGTGGAGCGTGGAGGGGAAGGGGTAGAGGTGGGGAGAAGAAGGGGAGGGGGGAAGGAAAGTGAGGTGCATGTCCGCAGATGATGGCTGTGTTATATCTCCATCTGGTAAATGCAATGTGTTGTAATGTATGGGGAGAGGGGACCACCCTCCTGCTTTGGCTTTGTATTCTGTGTTGCTGGACATGTTGACCATTTGATTGATGTCAATGGTGGAAAAAGTGGGGTGTGAGTGGGGATGGGGTGTTTTTGCCGGTGATACTAATGATTTCAGACCAATGTTGGTATAAAATGTTTTTTATTCAACATAACCTTGTTGCACATTGTCTCAGAAAGCTGGACCGTTACACACTGGTGATTCTTTAACATGAAAGGGTTAAATAAATCTTAACTTCAATCAACGTAAACTTTAACTGGCACCAAGGTGATGGCCACCATTGATGTCTGAGCTGCACACACACAGCAGTATGTCAGCGGTGTCACTCACAGCAACGTTCTTTCAGGCAAATCATTCAGATTTCAGCTCCTTGCAGCTATGTAGCCACCAAGGGCCCTTTCCTGCGGTCTGGAGGAGGGGCATGGGCATGGTTGCATAGCCAGCCTGATTGTCTGGCCCTAGGTCAGTGTCCAGCCCCTCGTCGTCCTATTCCTCTCTCTCCTCAGGTGGACCATCAGTCCCTTCTGTCAATTCTTGACCCCTCCTGATAGCCAGGTTGTGCAGCATGGAGCACACGACCACGAATTTAGCTACTTGTTCAGGGTTGTGTTGCAGCTCCCCTCCTGAGTGGTCCAGGCATCTAAAGCACTGCTTAAGCACAGTTATTGTTTTCTGGACCACATTCCGTGTGTCTCTGTGGCTCTGGTTGTATCGCTTCTTGGCCTCGGTGTGGGTGTCACGCAGGGGGGTCATCAGCCAGATGGCTAGGCTATATCGGCTATCACCAAGCATCCAGCATTGTTGTGGCTGACTCTTGAACATGTCAGAGACAGCGCTCTCACGCAGGATGTGAGCCTCATCGAAGCTGCCCGGACATTTGGCATTCACTGCTATTATGATCTGGTTGTGGTCGACAACTAGTTGGACCTTCAGGGAGTGAAATCCTTTTCTGTTACGAAAAAGCTCTGGGTCCTGAGAAGGTGCCGCATGGTGATGTGAGTGCACTGTATTGCTCCTTGCACCCTGGGAACTTAGCAATGCGGTAGAATGCTCCAGCCCTGTCGGTCTGAGCCTCCGTGGTCATGGAGAAGCTGATAAAGTCCATCCTTCGCGCGTACAGGGCCCCCATGACCTGTCTATTGCAGCGATGGGTGGCTTGCTCTCGACCGTGGAGGCCTAAAAGGAACCGGACGCGTAGAGAGACAGTGCCGCGGTGACCTTGACCTCGACCGACACTGGTGTCCATATGCAGGCTGCATATGTGGCCTGATGAGCTCGCATATTTCATTGAACACCACCTTGTGGAAGCACAGTCTCCGAAGGCAGGTGTACTCGGACACGTCGAGGTAAGACCTCTTTTCCTTTTAAGTGCGGTGTGTATATGGTCTGGACCTCCTCCTCATTCTTACATGTCTTAAATTGGGCACATAATGATTTGCACCACACATTGAGTCATTTGCGCTCTGCAGCATCTGCGTATTAATCGATGCAGGCTGAGAAATTGCTGGCCCCATTGCAATTAAATTATAACAGCGATTGATCAGAAGCAATAATTTCCTCACTAAAATACTTCCATAGTAAACCCCCAATAGTCCAGGGTCTGAAAATATATCTGTTGAGATGGTCACTTCACCTGAGAAGAACTCCAGTCAATGCAAACTCCCCCGAAGTTGAAGCAGCCTTTTGAATGAAGCGACCTGCGATTTTTAAAAACGGTACCCACACCACTGTGATTAGTTCAGAACAGTTCCACTTTTTCTGAGCGGTGTTTTGGGCGAGCGATATTGTGGGCGAGATGTGTGCGAGGTGGTGAAAGTGACACTGGGCGATCTCCTGGGCGTTAGTTTCGGCAAATGTGATCTTTATGACAAAAAAAAGTGGGCGGGCGGTATTATTGAATCTCGGCGTTAATTCCGTGCGGAAACTAACGCTGGCTGATATTATGGGCGTTGATTTCGCCCATTCTGATGATTCCGCCCACAAAAAGTGGGTGGGCAGTATTATTTTTTCCCGGCGTTACGCACATGGGCAAAGTAACGCTCGGCGATAAGTGTCCGAAAAATGGGCCTCAGTTTGCATTTTGTGGCTAAATGGGCACTATCTGGGTGTTATACGTCATTTCAGCGGTAAAATGGCCGTTAAGTGGGTGTTATGCATGCAAAAAAAGTGGGAAATCTAGCCCATGTTATTTCTTCTGGGAGTGAAATTCATTATCGCTCCGTTTGGGGGCGCTAACATCCGGGAGGCATGAAATCAAGTGCTCCACTTCCTTCCTGGGGCGGTAACAAGGTGGACGCCTCAGCAGCGCTACGCACTTGGCTGCGTGGCGCTGCCGCGTCCTAGGGGCTCTTCCCTCAATTAAAGGAACAACTCTGGCAATAGAAAAAGGCACCTACCTGGACCACTGGGGAGCGGGAGTACCTTGCAATCAGCCCAGCACTCATTCAGTGTGCCACCTCCCCTTTAATTTTTGCCCCAGTAGCGGCCGGCCACCTGATACTGTCGCTGTTATTGTCCCATGCTGCTTCAGGGGGCGAAAGCCAATTTCGGGGCTGGGGTGCTAATGGGGCGATTTGCACGGCAATGCCATCACGATATCCGGGCACAACGCCATAGTGCCGCCACTAAACTCCCACCGAATATGCCATGAGTCGTTGCCAGCGTTGCGCCGGCGGTAGACATTTGTCCCCCAGGGACGCTGATGGGAGGCACAAATGTCCCCAATTTCTAGCCCTCTTTCTCTTGTTGAACAAAGGATACATTGGCTGCTCTACAATCGAATGGCAAAATTTACATATTTAATGAGAATTAAATATGTCAAAAGCAAAATACTGTGGATGCTGGAATCTGAAATAAAAACAGAAAATGCTGGAAATACTCAGCAGGTCAGGCAGCATCTGTGGAGAGACACAGTTAACATTTCAGGTCAATGACCCTTCATCAGAACTGGAAAAAGTTAGAGATGTAACAGATTTTTAAGCAAGTGTAGGGAAAGGGAGCAGGGGATGAAAGAACAAAAGGGAAGGTCTGTGATAGGATGGAAGGCAGGAGAGATTAAAAGACAAAAGGGATGATAATGGGGCAAGTTTAGAAACAAAAGATGACTAGATGAGGTGTAAATGGCAATGGCAGAATCATCAACAGCATGTGAGAAAAAAATAGATGCAGAGGTTATGGTCTGAAATTGTTGAACTTGATGTTGAGTGCAGAAGACTGTAAAGTGCCTAATCGAAAGATGAAGCATTGTTCCTTGAGCTTGCATTGAGCTTCGTTGGAACAGTGTAAGAGGCCGAGGAGAGATAGATCAAAGTGGGAGTGGAGTGGAGAATTAAAGTGACAGGTGACCGAAAGCTCGGCGTCATGCTTAAATTAAACATGCCATTGGACTGGAGACTCACTAATATAATACCTTCGAGTATCCTACCCCTTTTCAGCTTATGCTTATGTCCCCTTGTTCTGAAATCTTGTATATCGAATAGCCCAGGATGATCCTCTACGTCTCTGATTCGAAAGCCTCAGTCTTATCGCCCTACAGTATTCTCTGCTCCAACAAGGATATTCCCAGTTCTGGGAGCCTGTCCTCATATGTTTCATTCTCCAGGGCATAATCATCTAATACTCTTCTCTGCATGCTCTCTAGCCCTGCTATATCCTCCCTGCAGTGTTCGAGTACTACAAATAATATAGGTGCAACCTGTGGGGAGTTATCATAAGCTTCTTGGTCCTGTGAGGAGGCCAGACGGAAGGAATTTGAACAGAGAATTTTGTGATAGATGGACACCGAACCTTAGAGGAAAGGGAGGTTAGAGACATGTTGGTAGTTGGAAACAATGGATGGATCAATGGAGGGCTTTTAAGCAGGGGGTCATGATGGCAGTTTTGAAAAGGAATAGATAATGCCTGAGGAATGAGCGCTATCACTCCTTATTTATCAGTCTGTCTCTTTCATACACAGACTGAATCTCTCGCTCTCCCACTTGACAGATTGAGAAAATGTATGACCGAGAAATGGTGATAGAGAATAAATATAACTGTGTGTGAGGATATAAGAAGTCAAGGATGAGGAAAGGTTACCTATTTGAAGCATTCAGAACAAGCATGAATATGGAAGATGATCGACTTCCTGATGTAGCAATTCTTTAATTTATTCTGAAGAGCTGGGCTTGTGTCAGTCCACAAACAACTGCAATTATTTTTTTTAAGCTAGTAATATTGGACACAATTGTGGCTTTGAAGGGGCAAATTTCCTTAAGATCACTCTAAATGGTAGAATGTTTAGCACTTAACTTCTCCTAACTAAATTTATATATAAGCAGTCAAATCATGTGAATTATGTACAATTTTCTAAAACTAGACTCTAGTTTTCCCTAATTATTTCAGATTTCCAGCATCTGCAGCATTTTGCTTTAGCTCTAGTTTTCCCTATTACATGAGCCTTTAAAGCTAAAGGCAGATATCATGGATGTCAGTCGCACACTGGCCTGAATGGCTAAAGTTGGTGGCAGAGGTCCCAGTGGGAATGATGTTGGTGTAAGTGCTGGGATTGTAGGCCTACACATTTCTGGGCAATGTGAGTGCTGCAAGTCAGAGTTCTGGAATCATTCCCACTGCCCTTCGCTCAGCCTTCTCTGATGTATCAGTGTTGTTTTGAGCATAGTTTGACTAAAAAGGCACTATTTGCCCTTTAGTTGCATTACAGTCCTTGATGAACCTTAATTCCAAACTGGTTTTTGGTAGGTCCATTAGCAGGTTCTTTAGAAGAAGAACTTTCATTTATATAGCATCTTATCACGTCCTCAAGAAGTCCCAAAGCATTTTAAACCATTGCATTACTTTTGATGTGCAGTTACTGGCAGCCAATTTGCACATGGCAAGGTGCCACCAACAGCAAATGAATGAATGACCAAATAGTCTATTCCTGGTGCTCTTCTTCGAATAGGTCTTCAAAAAGATTTGAGCACATAATCTAGCCTGACACTTGTATGCGGAGCACTGCTCTCGTGGTATTGCACAAAAGTGGCAGGCTAGATTATGTTTCTGTGATGAGGCTTGAACCTGCCACATTCAACATTCAGGGATGAGACTGAGTCAAGCTGACATTTTGTTGATAATCACCCCTAACAATTTTTATTTTACATCTCTGGCAGTGGGAGACATTTGATTCTCTTTTTGTGGGGCTAGGTTTATCTGATATATAGATTTATTTAAAAAAGGAAGCAGACAAAAGGCAGCAAACTATAGACCAGTTAGCCTAACAATTGTGGTTGGGAAAATACTGGAGTCCATTATTAAGGAAGCAGTCGTGGGACATTTGGAAAAGCATGATTCAATCAAGCAGAGTCAGCATGGTTTTATTAAAGGTGTTGTGTCTATAAGCACTCTAGTAATGACTCCATGAGGTAAGGTATTGCACTTGAACTGTTGTGACCTTTGTCCATTTATTGCAGCTCCTGAATGAGGTTATAGTAAGGTGAGCTCCCTTTTTATACTTGGTTTCCTGCGATGTGCAGGTGACCTCTAGGTCTCCACCAGTTGCACCCTTTGGTGGTACAGGCCTATTGTATACCGTGTAAAGATACATTCAATGGTTTTATGTAACTGTACATTGAGTGTACAGGTATATATGGGCCCACCGTTCATGGCCTTGTCAGGGACTTGATAGCCCCAGAGAAGACGACAACGAAAATGTTCACGGAGCTCGTAACGTTGATACAGGAACAGCTCGAGCCGAACGAGAGCAACCTCATAGCCAGACACCGGTTCTACACACACTGGCGGCCCGAAGGCCAAGGAATCGCAAAATATGCTGCAGACCTGAGACGATTGGCTGCACCGTGTGATTTTGGCGACCACCTCACCGAAGCACTGAGGGACATCTTTGTTATTGGAATCGGCCACAAAGGCCTCCTCCACAGGCTGCTCTCTGCGGACACCACGGTCACCCTGCAGAAGGCAATTAACGTGAGCCAAGCATTCATGTCCTCGGCCTGCGATTCCAGAAGGATGATGACTCAACCCCAGGACTCTAACACAGCAAGTACAGTGAACCGAATGGCGCCCTTCAGAGACAAGACTGCGACTCCGAGCCCCGCAACCTTGAGTCCGCCACAAGGGGCCAACCGGCTAGCCCCATGCTGGCACTGTGGAGGAAATCACAGAGCCCACCAGTGCCGATAGAGAGACTATACTTGCAAAGGCTGTAACACTAAAGGCCATCTACAGCAAATGTGTAAAAGAAATTTACTCACCGAGTCGCTGAAGAGTTGGCCGATCACCCGGGCTGATGAAGACAAAGAGAGAGTCCAGGAGGCAGCTCAGCCCCAGGAAGAGGTGTACGGAGTGTTTATCTGCTCCATCGAGAATTCCCTGTTGAGAATAGAAGTTGAAATCAACGGTGTTCCAGTCTCGATGGAGGTCGACACAAGGGCGAACCAATCGCTGATGAACCAGGCGGCCTTCGAGAAACTCTGGGACAATCCTATCGAACAACCCAAAATGCTACCAATCTAGATGAAGCTGCTCACTTACACAAACTACACCATCCCAGTCGTTGGCAGCGTGGATGTCCAGGTGTCCTATGGCGGGGCGATGCACAAGCTACCTTTGTGGATAGTTGCTGGTGATGGTCCAACGCTGCTCGGAAGAAGATGGATAAAACAAATCCAGATCTGTTGGAGCTGGGAAAGCTTCCAGGCCCCAGCGATCGACGTCCAAGGCGGCCCCAAATTTGAATCCATCACAGCACCTGAAGATCCTACCGTCCAACTTGACTGCGTGGCGATGACACAGACCGCACTACCCAACAGCAAGATGATCCAACCCAAACCACCAGACCTCACCTTCCGGGCCGTGGCGGGACTCCGAAGGAAGAAGATCGATACAGAAGGTAAATTCCTGACTTCAGTGGCGGAACCTAGGGAGAAAAGGATCACCGCAGCCTACCTCGTGGAGAGAAAGAAGATGGCGCCCGCACCACAAGATGAAGTGCCTGAAATCAAGATGGCCGCGACCAGACCACGAGGGGCAGCGTTGAGGGAGCAACACGTGATGCCGAGCAGCTAACCGGATTGGGGTAAAGATTGCAAGGCCCTCTTAAAGGAGACCGGCAATCCAGAACAATTAAAAGGACAGTTCCACTTTTTGTACAGCGATGCTGGTGATACTAATGTGAGAGATGTAATTAACAAATGCAAGTATCTAAATGTACCGTTGAACAGCGATGCCGGTGAGATATGTGGAAAAAATGTAACTGATTAATTCAAGTATCTAAATGTAATATTGTACAGCGATGCTGGTAATATACGAGGAGACTATGTAATTGAGGGAAAAGATGTAATTGACAAATGTGAACTAGTACCTGAGTGCGATCGGAGCCAATGCATGATTAATGTAAACGATGGAATAATGTGTCATGCCGGGTTCAATATGCACACCGACAAAACCAAGGTAAACCTCCTGTTTGAAGCACCCAGGTCCAGCGGGCTACCCGATCATATAGCCTGCGCCTTCGGGACCAATGTGATGCCCCAGAGAGTGTGGCCACACACAGTGGGAGCATACCCACTGCAGGGCCAGTGATCAGTGGATGGCAGAGGCACCACTACTGGCACCCTGCTCCAGATTGGCTCTGGCCACCAGGGCCAGCACCGGGAGCAAGAGGCCAGCACCCTCCAGCCCTCCCGACTGGACCTGGGATGACCAGGCTCCCACTACCACTGAAGGGCAGCAGGGAGACCCTGCAGCCTTCAAAGGAGGACAGGGAGGCCGCACATTCCTGTGGCTCTGCCCACTACTAGGCAATGGCAAAGGCCCTGAGACCCAACCAAGGGAGCGATCCGAGCCCACCCAGCTGGCAGGAGGCGCAGCGCTGCCATCAGACAACCTGGACACAGTCCGGTTACTCTGGAACTAGCGTCCTCACCCACCTGCACCTACACCCCAAGGGCAAGACTGTAATACCACGTATGTACCTTATCTGTAATGTGTACTTGTTCCACTACTGCTAAACCCAAACAGTGATGTAACCAATCCTACTTTTTTTCCATTCTCTGTACATGTCTGTAAATGCAAATGTCGAGGCCACACACATCGCAGCTGACCATGTATAAAAGGGAGCTCAGCTTACTGTAACCTCATTCAGGAGCTGCAATAAATGGACTAAGGTCACAACAGTTCAAGTGCAAACCTTACCTCATGGAGTCATTACTAGAGTGCTGACAGACACAACAAAAGGCAAATCATGTTTGACAAATTTGCTGAAGTTCTTTGAGAATGTAACAAGCAGGATGGATAAGAGGCAGCCAGTGGATGTGGTGTATTTGGATTTCCAGAAGGCATTCGATAAGGTGCCACATAAGAGGTTACTACACAAGGCGTAAAAGCTCACGGGATTGGGGGTAATATATTAGCATTGGCTAACTCACAGAAAACAGAGAGTCATGATAAATAGGTCATTTTCCGGTTGGCAAACAGTGACGAGTGGGGTGCCGCAGGGAGTGTAATGTAGCCAAGTTTGCCGATGATACAAAGACGGGTGGAAAGCAAATTATGAGGAGGACACAAAACATTTGCAAAGGGATACAGACAGGCTAAGTGGGTGGGCAAAAATTTGGCAGATGGAGTATAATGTGGGAAAGTGTGAGGTTATCCACTTTGGCAGAAATAATAAAAAAGCAAATTATAATTTAAATGGAGAAAAATTGCAAAAGTACTGCAGTACAGAGAGACCTGGGGGTCTTTGTGCATGGAACACAAAACATTAGTATGCAGGTACAGCAAGTAATCAGGAAGGTAAATGGAATGTTGGCTTTTATTGCAAGGGGGATAGAGT
Source organism: Pristiophorus japonicus (assembly GCF_044704955.1). NCBI lineage: Eukaryota > Metazoa > Chordata > Chondrichthyes > Pristiophoridae > Pristiophorus > Pristiophorus japonicus. Next base: position 16,373 of record NW_027252681.1, read on the forward strand.
ATAAAAACAGAGAAGTCCTGCTACAACTGTACAGGGTATTGGTGAGGCCTGCGAGCAGCTGGAGTACTGCGAACAGTTTTGGTCTCCATATTTAAGGAAGGATATACCTGCATTGGAGGCTGTCCAGAGAAGGTTCACTAGATTGATTCCAGAGATGAGGGGGTTGACTTATAGGATATGTTGAGTAGGTTGGGCCTATACACATTGGAGTTCAGAAGAATGAGAAGTGATCTTGTTGAAACATAAGATAAATGAGGGGGCTCGACAAGGTGGATGCATAGAGGATATTTCCACTCGTAGGGGAAACTAAAACTAGGGAACATAGTGTTAGACTATGGGACAAGCCATTTAAAACTGAAATGAGGAGGAATTTCTTCTCTGAGGGTTGTAAATCTATGGAATTCTCTGCCCCAGAGAACTGTGGAGGCTGGGTCATTGAATATATTTCAGGCTGAGATAGACAGATTTTTGAGTGATAAGGGAGTAAAGGGTTATGGGGAGCGGGCAGGGAAGTGGAGCTGAGTCCATGATCAGATCAGCCATGATCTTATTGAATGGCGGAGCAGGCTCGAAGGGCCAAATGGCCTACTCCTACTCCTATTTCTTATGTTCTTATGACCCCATGTTCCCACTGGTCTAATGAAAATGGGATACATCTATTGTGTATTTGGTTTGATTACCTCTGATATTGTTGTTTTGATTTAATTTTGTTATTTTAGTTACTTTTGTTTGGTTAAAAATCAGTTTTTTGGGTGGGTCAACCCTCCCTGAAATTTTGTGGTGTTGTGGAGTAGTTGAGGTGAATCTATCCTTGTGCCGGTTTTTTTCTCATATGAGATAGGAAATTAAGGTCAAAGTCGCAAAGGTTCTAGCCATAATCTTCCAATCCTGCCTAGATACATGAATGGTGCCAGAGGACTGGAGAATTGCAAATGTTACACCCTGTTGAAAAAAGGGTGTAACGATCAACCCAGCAACTACTGACCAGTCAGTATAAACTCAGTAGTGGGAAAGCTTTAAGAAACAATAAGTAAGGACAAAATTAACAGTCACTTGGACAAGTGTGGATTAATTAAAGAAAGCAAGCTTATCTGTCACCCCCACTTTCCACGCCTCGGATCTCTCACCATCTCACCGAAGGTGCTGCTCAGCGCCGAGCTTCCGGTTCGCATCCCACCGTAGGCAGCTAGTCCCATATAGTAAGTAGAGCCTGGTCTCCAGTCGTCTTGGACTCACTTGCTACTGGACTGCTCTGCTAAGGCTGTGTGGTACCCGATGTGCAACGGCTACCTCACGTTAAAAGAACTCGTGCACAGGCATCTTCCACCCTTCAAAATGAAGTTTGGGACCTAGAATGTCAGGGCCCTCATGGACAACCCCAACAGTGACAGACCGGAACGCTGCACCGCCATCGTTGCCCAGGAACTCAGACGCTTCGACGTCGACATCGCCGCCCTAAGTGAGACCCGGTGGACAGGGGAAGGCCAGCTCAAAGAACAAGGTGGTGGTTACACCTTCTCCTGGAAAGGCACACCAGATGAAGAACGCCGCCTCGATGAAGTTGGCTTCACCATCAAGAATGAGCTAGTCGGCTGACTCATCCTAGCCCGGAACCAGTGTGTCAGTTATCAACGCGTACGCCCCAACACTCAACGCAACAGATGAGACCAAAGAGTAATTCTACTCCGGCCTCAAACAATCCCTGTCCCGATTCCCTACGGAAGACAAACTGATTCTCCTCGGCAACTTCAACGCCAGAGTCAGTAAGGACACAGACCTCTGGGAAGGCATGATCGGCCGAGAAGGGGTTAGGGAAAACCAACTCCAGCGGTACCCTGCTCCTGACAAAATGCCTAGAACATGACCTTGTCATCACCAACACCTTGTTCTGTCAGAGGGACAAGTACAAGGCATCGTGGCAACAACCTTGCTCCAAGCACTGGCATCTGCTCGGCTACATCATCGTCCGAGCGAGGGACCGCAAGGACGTGCGCATCACCCGTGCCATGACAGTAGCCGATGACTGCTGGATGGACCACCACTTAATCCGTTCCATCATCAACATCAATATAGCCCCAAAGCAGCGACAGCAACAGAAACAATGCCGCAGAAAAATAAACGGGGCACTCAAAGACCCAGTTAAGAAAGCCCTATACAACCAGCGCGTCAGTGCCAACCTGGCGACCCTCGATGACCCTGAGACGTAGAGTGCCCACAGCGCCTGGTCTGCCCTCAAGGGCACCATAACTGGCGCCTGCGAAGAGATGCTCGGTCGCCCAGGAAACACCAAGACTGGTTTGACGAGACCGTCCAGGAGCTAATAAGCCACAAGCACAAGGCATTTCTGCAACTTAAGGCTGCAACCCAATTCGGGTGCACAAGCACAAGGCATTTCTGCAACTTAAGGCTGCAACCCAATTCGGGTGCAGCAAAGCAGCTCTACAGGCGGCTGAAGGCCAAAGTCCAACAAAAAACCCGCGACCTAAAGAATAGCTGGTGGGTGGAGAAAGCACAGGAGATCTAGCAGCTGGCCGACAGCCATGTCATGCGAGGATTCTTCACTTCAGTTAAATCCACCTAAGGCCCAATCACCCAAGGCCCCACCCCACTGCTGGCCAAGAACGAGGAGGCACTCATTAAGGACACGGAGACAGTCAGGGCCCGCTGGAAGTAGCACTTCGAAGATCTCCTTAACCGAGACTGTGCCTTCGACACGCGTGTCCTCGACTTCATCGCGCAGCATGCTACCCGCCACCATCTCAGCAAAACCCCAGCCCTGCATGAGGTAGAAAAGGCCATCTGTCAGCTCAAGAACAACAAGGCATCAGGAGCAGATGGAATCCCCACTGAGGCACTAAAGTATGGCAGAGAACGACTATTGGCACGAATGCATGACCTCATCTCTCTTATCTGGAAGGAGCAGAGCATGCCGGGAGAGCTCAGAGATGCCGTAATTGTGACCATCTTCAAAAAAGGGGACAAATCCGACTGTGGCAACTACAGATGAATCTCCCTGCTGTCGGCCACTGGGAAAGTCATCGCAAGAATCCTCAACCACCTTCTCCCAGAGTCACAATGCGGATTCCGTCTACTAAGGGGTACAACGGACGTGTTCCTCACCGCGTGACAACTGCAAGAGAAATGTAGAGAACAGCACCAACCCTTGTACATGGCCGCCTTTGACCTCACAAAGACCTTTGACACGGTCAACTGTGAGGACTATGGGGCATCCTCCTCCATTTTGGCTGCCCCCAGAAGTTTGTCACCATCTTCCACCTGTTCCACGACGACATGCAAGCCGTGGTCCTGACCAACAGATCCACCACAGACCCAACCCACGTCCGGACCAGTGTCAAGCAGGGTTGCATCATCGCGCCAATGCTCTTCTCAATCTTCCTCACTGCAATGCTTCATCTCACTCTCAACAAGTTCCCCGCTAGAGTGGAAATAAACTATAGAACCAATGGGAACCTGCTCAACCTTCATCGTCTCCAGGCTAAATCCAAGGTCGTCCCATCCTCTGTCATCGAACTACAGTCGTGTCTGCGCACATTCAGAGGCCGAACTCCAAGCCATTGTCAACATCGTCACCGAGGCATACAAAAGCATGGGCCTTACACTAAACATCCATAAGACAAAGGTCCTCCACCAGCCTGACCCCGCCACACAGCACTGCCCCCCGGTCATCAAAATTCACGGTGAGGCATGGGACAACGTGGACCATTTTCCATACCTCGGGAGCCTACTATCTGCAAGGGCAGACATCAACGACGAGGTCCAACATCGCCTCCAGTGCACCAGTGCAGCCTTTGGTCGCCTACGGAAGAGAGTATTTGAAGAGCAGGACTGCAATTCTAGCACCAAGCTTATGGTCTGCAGGGCAGTAGTGATGCCCGCCCTCCTATATGACTCAGAGACGTAGACCATACACAGTAGACACCTCAAAGCGCTGGAAAAGCGCCACCAGTGCTGCCTCCGCAAGATCCTGAAAATCCACTGGGAGAATGGACGCGCTGGCATCAATGTTCTCGCTCGGGCCAATATCTCCAGCATCGAAGCACTGACCAAACTTGACCAGCTCCGTTGGGCGGGCCACATCGTCCGCATGCCCGACACGAGACTCCCAAAGTAAGCACTCTACGCTGAACTCTTACATGGGAGGCGTGCCCCAAGCGGGCAGAGGAAATGTTACAGGGACACCCTCAAGGCCTCCTTAATGAGGTGTGGCATCCCCACCGGCACCTGGAAATCCCTAGCCAAAGACCGCCGTAAGTGGAGGAAGAGCATCCGGGAGAGCATTGAGCACTTCGAGTCTCGTCGCCGAGGGCATGCAGAAATCAAGCGCAGACAATGCAAGGAGCGTGCGGTAAACAAGGCTCCCCACCCACCCATTCTTTCAATCACTGTCTGTCCAGGAAACATAGTCTAAAGATAATGGGTAAGCCATTTATGACTGAGATGAGGAGAAACTTCTTCACTCAAAGACTTGTTAACCTGTGGAATTCCCTACCGCAGAGAGTTGTTGATGCCAGTTCATTAGATATATTCAAGAGGGAGTTAGATCTGGCCCTTACGGCTAAAGGGATCAAGGGGTATGGAGAGAAAGCAGGAAAGGGGTACTGAGATGAATGATCAGCCATGATCTTATTAAATGGTGGTGCAGGCTCGAAGGGCCGGATGGCCTACTCCTGCACCTATTTTCTATGTTTCTATGTCCCACTTGTGACAGAGACTGTAATTCCTGTATTGGACTGTACAGTCACCTGAGAACTCACTTTTGGAGTGGAAGCAAGTCTTCCTCGATTTCAAGGGACTGCTTATGATGATGAGTGGGAAAGCTTTTAGAAACAATAAGTAAGGACAAAATTAACAGTCACTTGGACAAGTGTGGATTAATTTAGGAAAGCCAGCATGGATTTTTGAAATCAAATCGTTTTTAACTAACTTGATTGGGTTTTTTGATGAGGTAACAGAGAGGGCAATGCGGTTGATGTGGTGTACATGGACTTGCAAAAGGCGATTGATAAAGTGCCACATAACAGGCTTGCCAGCAAAGTTGAAGTCCATGGAATAAAAGGGGCAGTGGCAGCATGGATACGAAATAGGCTAAATGACAGGAAACAGAGAGTAGTGGTGAACGGTTGTTTTTCGGACTGGAGGAAGGTATACAGTGGTGTTCCCCAAGGGTCGGTTCTAGGCCCACTACTTTTCTTGATATATATTAATGACTTGAACTTGAGTGTACAGGGCACAATTTAAAAATTTGCAGATGACACAAATCTTAAAAGTATAAAACAGTGAGGAGGATAGTGATCGACTTCAAGAAGACATAGACAGGCTGGTGAAATGGGCAGACACGTGGCAGATGAAAGTTAATGCAGAAAAGTGTGAAATGATACATTTTGGTAGGAAAAACGAGGAGAGGCAATATAAACTAAAGGGTACAATTCTAAAGGGGGTGCTGGAACACAGTGACCTGGCGGGGTATGTGAGCACAAATTGTTGAAACTGGCAGGGCAGGTTGAGAAAGCAGTTAAAAAGCATATGGGATCCCCGGGCTTCATAAATAAAGGCATAGGGCTCAATTTTCCCTCGTGATTTGCGGCGGTTTTTTGGAATAAGCCGCTTTTTTTGGCCTAAGTTTAAAAAGAAACGTTTCCCCAATCAATTTGCACCAGTTAATTTGTTACGATTTTTTTAGTAACGTTTTTTTTCGGCCAAAGCGGGTGCAACCTGCCACCCGTGCCAATTCTGGCCAATTAGGGAGTTTTGGCCAGCTGAGGGTTACTCCAGTTTTTCTTAGGCCAGCATATGTGGCCTCTGCAGAAAAACCTTCTGGAGAGTTAAAGAAATCGCCACAGGTAAGTGCAGCA